>NC_133458.1:88968926-89241426 GCF_048565385.1 Saimiri boliviensis | reverse complement strand
AGATACTCATTTGAATTTGGAACTATAAATTTCCTTTTGGGCATCACTGTTTAATACGTCACTTTTGTTGTCATTTAGCTCATATTTTCTAATTTTATTTGATTTTTTGATCCTTGAGGTATTTAGAAGTATATTGTGTAATTTTCAAATATTTGGGAGATTTTCTAATTATCTTTCTCTGAGATATATATATATATATTTAATTATATTATAGTCAGAGAACATATTACATATAATTTGAATCCTTTGAAAAAAAATTTAAGACTTCCTGATAGGCTAACATACAGGGTATTTGGATATGTCTGCTATGAGTACAATGACATCAGCTCTCTTTTGGTTAGTGTCAAGGTGATATATCAGTTACCATCTTTTCATTCTCACCCTTTTTTAAATCTACATATGTATGATAATTATTGTCTGTAGCATATAGTCAAGTTTTAAAAATTTAATCTAATAATCTTAAAAAAAATTTTTTTCCTTTGGCTCATTCACAGGGACTGGAATTACTTACGTAGTTGGGTTTAAGTCCACTGCCTTGTGATTTACTTTGTATCGGCTCATCTGTTCTTTGCCCATTTATTTTTCTTTTCTAGTCTTCTTTTGGATTAATCAAGTATATTTTATAATTTCATTTCTATATTTACTATTAAGTAATAAATTATTATGTTATTATTATATGATTTCTTTGGAGACCATAATATGCATTTTTAACATAATACTCTTCATCCAGCCTTTGTGCTATTGTCACATATTTTGTTTATATTTTATAATTTCCATAAGACATTATTATTCTTGTTACATGAAACAATAATATTTTATTTTTGCCCACATATTTATACTTTTCAATGCTCTTTATTTCTTCTTTCAGTTTCATGCTTTTGTATGATTGCTTTACATTTTTTCTTTAATTGATTTGAGAGTGAAGTTTTGTTGGTAAAAAAATTCATTTTCATTTGGGTGAAAACTTTTTTACTTTTTCTTCATTTTTGAATGATATTTTAAATAAAATAGAATTCTAGATTGACAATCTTTTATTCCAGCAGTCTGAGATATTATTCCATTATCTCCTGGCTTCCATAATTTATGTTGAAAAGTCAGCCATTCATTTTATTGTTGCTTCTTTGAAGGTAATGTATTTTTTTTACTCTGGATACATTTAAGACTTATTTTAATTTTTGATTATTAGAAGTTTGAGAAAACTATGTCTGTTATTTTCCTTTTACTTACCTTGCTTAGAATTTGATGAGCTTCCTGAATCTGTAGAATAATGTCTTATCAACTTTGGAAACGTTTTGGCTATTATTTCCTCAAATATTGCTTCTGCTCCCTTTTATTTCTCCTTTTATTCTGGAATTTCCAATAAATATGGAATACCTTTTAACCAACTCATATGATCAGGTTTTTAAAAATATGTCCTTTTCATCTGTGCTTAGATTTGTATATTTTCTATAATCCTATCTTAAAGTCTAATAATTTTATCTACTTCTCTGTCTAGTTGGCTGTTAAGTGCATCTAATGTGTTTTTAAACTCAGATGTTATATTTGTCAGTTAGAAAATATTCATTTGATTGTTTTACAAAGATTTTAATTTTTTTATATTCCTTATCATTACATCCATTTTCCCCATTTTCTTTAGTTTTATGTTGTATATTAATTAGTTTTTTAATGCAGTTCTCATCTGCTAGATTTAATATTTGGATTATCTGTGGGTCTGCTTCTATTGTTTATCTATTCTCTTGATTATAATGATCAGTCACATTTTTCTGCTTCTCTGCATGTCTAGTAATTGTTTATTATAAACTAGACATTATAAATAGAAGCACTGCAGAGGCTCCAGTTGATGACCTATACTAGAGAAGGTTTCCACATTCCTCTTTGGAAACACTCTTAGGATAAAGGTTTTCTCTTTGAGCTGAATAGGGGCTAAGTTGCAGCTTTAGTAAGACAGTTCACTTCTGGTTTTTTTCTGTTCCTCAAACATAGTTATTCTGGATTTTTGATTACAGCCTGCAGGAATTCTGTCTTCTCAGTTCTGAAAGATTATGGAGAACTTCGTGCTATAGTTTAGAGGTTTTGAACTTAGCCTTTTATCCTTTGCACTTCTTGCTCCATCATAGCTTCAAAATCTGGAAGAAGTCCTAAACAGGGTGGCTGGCTATGTGTTTGAAGGGCAAGACTTTATCCTCTAATTAGACTTTTTCTCCTTAGCACCATGAAACTAGAGGAGATTTTATTATGACTTTTTGAGGTGTTTAAACAAATGCCCCAGCCTTCTTTGCATAGGCCCTGAACCCAGAAGATGTCCCAGGGGAAAACCAGCTATGTGTTTAGCACTTACCAAGTTTCTGGTTTCTCCCACCACCCCCACGTGACTGCCAAAAACCTCTCTGGTTTCTCTTTCCCCAAGTAGATTCCTTATTTATAAGTCAGTCAGATTCTTGGTCCATGCCCAGAATTGTAAAATGTCCCCAAGGAAGAAAACAGTTGGTAATTTATGTAGCTTTCATTGCTTCCTCATTTTCTGAGATCCTTAAAAATGTACCTTTCTTAATTTGTCTGGTTCTTTATAATTGTTGCAATGGGAATTCTAGGCTGCTATGACCTTACTACATTTTATTCAGGAACAGAAGTCCTTTTATCCTTATATTTTAAGAGTAAAAGCCTGCTAATATGGATACAACTTCAAAGATAAAAAAGGGCTATGGCCTACCTCAGTACTTGGATTCCTGGAGGAGTGAAGTTACATTGGTGGTCTAGACTTGGGCCCTTAATTGTAGAGGCTCTGAGAAAAATAAGTCATATGACTTTAGGAGATATTGCTAGGCTTGATGCATGAAGGAAAGCTGTCAGAATGACTAGGAGGTTTGAATGCACAATGCTTGTAGTAACAATTATAGTTAGTGGCAATTAAAACTGATAAAATGATGGAGTCCCTCCATTTTCCTAGATACAAATTCAAATATGATTGAAAGATAGGAAAGGTGTCCTTCCATCTTTTTATGTTTGGTGTTTAAATTAAATTAAATTTGATACTGAAAATCGAATAATTTTTTTTTTTTTTTTTTTTTTTTTTTTTGAGATGGAGTTTCACTCTTGTTACCCAGGCTGGAGTACAATGGTGCTATCTCGGCTCACCGCAACCTCCGCCTCCTGGGTTCAAGCAATTCTCCTGTCTCAGCCTCCTGAGTAGCTGGGATTACGGGCACGTGCCACCATGCCCAGCTAACTTTTTTTTTTGTATCTTTAGTAGAGACGGGGTTTCACCATGTTGACCAGGATGGTCTCGATCTCTTGACCTCGTGATCCACCCGCCTCAGCCTCCCAAAGTGCTGGGATTACAGGCTTGAGCCACCGCGCCCGGCCAAATTGAAAAAATTTTAACTCTGTTTTGGAATACTTGTACTGTTATTCCCGTAGGTATGACCAGGCAACTGAGTACAAAATTAATTCAGAGGAATGGGACTTTGAATACGAAGCTTTATGAGTACCTTAAGTTTATTTTGCTTATATTGTCCTTTTCTTCCTATACATACACATACATACACAAGTGTGTATATACATATAACATATATATATATTAAATCTATATGTGTGTATATACATATAACATATATATTAAATATATATGTGTGTATATACATATAATATGTATATATTAAATATATGTGTGTATAGTTTGGTGTTCTTTCTATTTTCAATCATTGCTAATACATGAAGATTTATTAGTTTTTATGAAATTATGTTTTAAAATTATATATATATGTGTGTGTGTTTATATATATAGTTTTTCTATATTAATATATGCATATTGAACCAGAACCACACCTTTTATACCATAATTTTACCAGTTTTTGTTTCTTCATTTTGTCTTATGTTTTAGTCAGTTGAAGAGGATCTTCAAGTTATTTCTTCTAGAAGATATATTAGTATTTCATAGATATCTGAATGCCTGACCATGTCTCCTGTTGTCTTCATAAATGAAAAATAACCTAGAAATCCTCAGGTTACACAAGTTTGCCCCCAAAGCTCTAGAGCCTTGACTACACATTGGAATCTCCTGGGAAGGTTTAAAAACTACTGACACCTGGTTCCCTCCTCAGCAATTCTGTTCTAAGTTGTCTGAGATGCGTCCTGGATATAAGGATTAAAAACAAACATCAACAAAAAATACACTAAGGCCCTGCTGTAGGTCAATTGAATAAGAGTTTCTGGGTGAGGCCCTGGGGTCAATATACTTTTTCTGTTTGGTGTGAAAAATTCCCAAGTTTGCTTAACCATACTGTCAGTTTCCTACAGTATCAATACTGGTTTTTATTGTTATCAATGTGGATTAAAATTTTGCTTTTATATTTTTAGATTCTTGGCAATTCTTTCTTTCATGTCATCTCCTCTTTCCTCTTATCTTAGTTTTTTCCTGCCACCTGATTCTCTTCTTTTAGCTTTCCCCTGCTTTTTCTATGGAGGTGAGTCATTGAACATCTTATAAAACAGTTTCCTAAGATTGTCATCTGTATTTTGCAGGAGATAGTTTTGGGGGCTTTGCTTTTCTTCTGTATCTCCAGAATGCTGCTCTCCATTTTTCATGGTATTTGTTTGTTTCTTGTTAGACCTCTGTTTTTATTGCTGCTATTATAGTTTGGGTTTGTATGGTGTTTTCTTATTTTTACTCATCTCAAATAAGGCAAAGCTAATCTTAGGCGATATGGAGATGGTTCAGATCTCTTTCTGTAATACAGTTATAAACATTCTCATTTCCCACTCAAATTCCAAAAGTCGTGAAGGCTTTTTCTTCATGTTGTTTCCTATTATGAGGAATCATTTTCTACCTCTACTTGCCTATCCCTGTGATTCTCCAACTGGGTTCATTGGGTTTATTAAACCCAATGAACTTATGAAAGCCTTTTTCCAGCATTTGCTCTTACCACGAGTTCTTCCCCCATCATCTACCCACAGTGCTTTTCTCATGGGGACCTTTCTTCTCAGGAAGCAACTCACTAAAGCCAGGACACACCTCCCACCTTACTTCTGGCCCAGTTGTTTTCTGGGGTTTTCCATGTCTGCCAGCTGGTGACGTGGACTGAGGAACAATAGCCACTTTAGAGAGTGGCATCAGTGGGTTAGGGAGTAGCTGATTTGCCTCTTTGAGGATGCAAGACTGACTCTCTGAGTCAGTGGTCTATCAAAGGGCAGACTTGAAGTTCCTTCCTATCCTCACTGAAATAGATAAAATAAGTTATGGTGAAAATTGGGCAGCCTATTCTCAATCTGTCTGTGCTTGGTTTATAGTTAGTATAAATCTACAAGGCTCCACAGGGGATTCTAAGGCATATAAGGTAGGGAACCACTGTTGTGGTCAATAATCAGAAGAAGCTGCAGGAGAGACGGTGGAGTATCATTTCCAACTGAAATTTGGCTGAATTTGAGAGAATAACTCCATGTGTAGGTGAGATCACAAGGGAAGCCAAGAAAACAAGTGAACAAGTGTTTCAGTCATCCATGTGGTGGTGTTAGCTGGGTCAGTGACCCTAGAAAGGAAGGTGAGGACAGATGCAAGAAGCATTACTCAGTAGTTGGTGACAGGACTTGGATCCTGAATAGATGAAGCAGAAAGAAAATGGAAGAGCTGGAAACAACGCTAAAGACTCCACTCCCCTCTGCCCACACTATCCTTTAGTGTTCCTAGGCCAGAATAAAGAAGTACCCATCTGATCTTTTTGGAAGTGGCATATTAAGGTTGAATAATAACTTAGTTTCATCCATTTACTAACAAGGATTTCTTGAATACCTACCGTGTATCAGATATTTTGCTAGATCCTGGTGACACTTGATTTAAGAGAATAGTACACAGTTCTTGCCCTCACATAGCCTTCAGTCCAGCAGTGAGACAATATCAATTAGATAACTCACACCAATTAAGCAAATTAATGCTTTCACCCGTCCCATGAAGACATGTAATAAAGAAAGTTGGGGAAGGAAGGGATGAGTATCTGGATGTAACATTCCAGGCTGAGGACAGGTGACACATTACCTGAGGACCACAGTTCAGCTTGAGGAGATGGAAGAGCCCCATTGTGGCGGGAACTCAGAGTGAGGTAAGACCAGGTGCAAGACGGGGCTGGGCAGGTGAACAGGACCTTGCAGGGAAGAAGGCACCTTCTGTCGTTCTGTAAATAGTGCAAGACTAAAGCCTGCTTTGCTCATTTCTTCAGTATATCAGTCTGCCTTGTAATTGGTTGCTGATTATTCTGCCTAAGTAAGCAAGTAGGATTTTCTTATTGTATGACTTATGAAACTCTAAAACAAATGATGAGTAATAAAATAAAAATATTTTCTTTGCATAAAGCTACTATGAATATCTAATCTGGCTTGGAAGGTCCAAAATGGCCCCATAAATCTGTGTTATAAACTTGAACAAAGCCATCTGTTACTGTAAATCCAGTAGCTTTTTCCAGTGAGGAAATCAATAGAACAGACCTCATCTCTGTCTGCAAATGAACAAATGAGTTCTTCTGTGCCATGTGTGCCTCATGAAATCTCAAGATTTACAGACTCTGTCATCTTAGTCTCCAAATAAACTTATTGTAATCTGTGGTCACAGCAGTAATTCTTCCTCACCTGTGTGTTTTTTTTTTTTTTTTGCAGTTGTTGTTTTGCAGATTTCCCACCAAATCTCATCATTAACTAGATTATGTGAAAAGTGAAAAAATTAATAAAAATCAGAAAAAAATAAATACCAACTCTTCAGGAAGTACATTCCAGTCCTTAATTCCTCCCGGGTGGTTGAGAGCTCTTTTAGAATAACTGCAGGCTAATTTTTCCCTCCATTTTTAAAGTGATTTTTTTTTTTTCCTACTAAATGATTTCTTTGGTCTATTTTTGTTTTCTTGAGCCTGACTTATTCCCTAGTTTGGGCCTTTATGTAACTTTAACTCCAGCAGAACTTCTTTTTTTATTCCATACCCTTGCTCGGTATCCCCAGATGCCAGTACCTTTCTCTTATTCTAATCATCTGATCTTCTCTCTCTTTGTTACTAAATCCTTCTTCTCTCTCTCTCTCTGTTTCTCTTTCTCTCTGTGTCTCTCTTCTCCCCCGCTTTTCACTCTTCACACCTGCACAGAGGTATCATCTCCATATTTGCAATTGTGAAGTTCTTTGAGTTGGTAATAACAGAAACCAACTCTGACTGGTTCCAAAAAAGAAGGGGAAATTTATTTGAAGGCTCCAGAGACATCTCACAGAACCAAAAGTTGACCAATCTTGAGAAATGGCTCTGGAGTCCACTGCTGTTACCTGAACTTAATGCTAGGAATTCCTAATCTTTTTTAATTCCTGTTTTCAAAGTCCTAGGAGAGAGAATCTGACCAACTCAAACCTTTCTCTGGATCACCTGTATAAATAGAGGTGCATGATTGTGTTGTGAGAGGAGACCACTTTTAGTCTGCCCATGTCTAATGGGCTTTTCCCAGCATTCATAAACTAGGCAGCAACCCAAATGGTTGTGCATTGGAATGTCAATAGGAGATCTACTTAGGTGAATCATAGTAGTGACTGCAATATCCATCTTCCCTCTAACATCCACTGCTCTTCAGTGGGATTCACTGTTACTAAGATGATGGTCTTGCCTGGTGCTTCAGCCTGGCTGTTAATCACCAGTCGCTCACAATCCTCATCCCACGCTACGCAAGTAAACAGTCAAACAAACCCAAATCTATGTGTGAGAAAAGAGAGAACCAAACTAGTCAGAAAAACAAAAGCTCTGGGGATAATTACAAATAATTTACAAAGATTTTTCAACTGTAATTGGTCTTGAATCACAGCAAATCGAACAATGTACTTACAAATTGCTATTTATTTATTTGTCCATTTAAAATTTTTCTGAGTCTTGATTTTGTGATGGTTTCTACTCGAGGCCATGGGCACAATGATGAGCAACATTAGGCAAGTCCCTGATCTTGGATCTTCTGGTCTAGCACGGATGATCAGAAACCAAGGGCCTCATGGAACCATGTGTAACTTACAACTGTTTTAAGTTCTCTGGGGAGAGGTATGAGGATCTATGAACACATTTAATGGGAAGTCTGGGGAGTCTTCCCTGAGGAACTGATGCTGGCTCTGAGATCAGAAGGCTGAGAGTGGGGGTGTCAGGGAGGAGAGATTGAGAGGAGCCTTTCAGGCAGAGAGAGCAGGGTGTGTGTGGGTTCTGGAGCCCGCAGGAACCTGGTACATTTGAGGAACTGGGAATCCAGTATGCAATTAGAAAGTAGAGTTGAGAGGAGCAGGGTAGGAGGCAGAAAACATAGCAGAAAGGGTCAGCCTTTGTGAGTAGATGACAGTTTTGTCTGAGAAGCCACAGAGGGGCTTTTAAAGTTCATTGTAAGGGGATCAAAGGCAAGCTCGGAAATGATCATTCTGGCTGTTGTGTAGAGAATAAATTGAAAGGGATTGAGAGAGGATATAGACAGAGCAGGGAACATACTGAGTGAAATCTGGAAACAACTATTGTGAAATGTCTATATATTCATTAAGTTAGCAGAAAGTCAAAATTTTCTGATAATATTACGGCTATTTTCAATTTGAACCTGCCAATCATTATAGTTTGAGATTATGTGAATAAAATAGCAGTAACATCAAGACAGAAATGTTAAGTGACTAAGATTTGCCCCAGATGATGAAACAATGATGTCAAACATAAGTCCAGGATAATTCCTAGGTTTCTGGTTTGAACTATTAGGTAAGTGTTTGTTGTGACTGCCTAGGCTGTCTCCTTTATTTCTCTTAAAGAGTAGGTTAGCCTCTGGGAAGGAGCCATCTTGGTTATGCCTTTTCTTCAGCTGGTCAAGTTCCTAACTCAGCCTACATATATAATAGTTTTCCCTTGTCATCCACCAAATTGGAGACTGTACATTTTTGTGCTTCCATTTTTTTCCTAAAGCTTGTAAATATTATTTTGGGGACTGCAGGAAATACCAAATTTAGATACTTAAGTCATTATGAAAAATGTCCTTGAAAACTCCGGTAGTTTATGACTCATTCTAACAGAAGTTTATTGAAAACATCCTTAGACATTTCGAATGTAGCATTTTAAACATTGGCTATTTGCTTATGATCATGGAGAGTTTGAGGCAATCTGAGTGTTCAGTATCAAATGGGAAGGCTTTATGGTGGACATAGAAGCTAGAAGGAGTAGGTTAGACGTCCACATAAGTAACATGGATGGATCTTATTAACATAGACCTGTATTCAGTATACAATTATTTCAGTGAGGAAGGGAGAGTTTGGGTGGTGCATATTTCAGACTCACAATACAATTTAATTTTCCTATAAGAATTTTAATAATTTGTTCCTTCCTCCTTTCCTCCCTTCTTCTCTTCAATCATTTGGTTAGTATTTTTTGATTGCCAGGCACTATGCTGGGCTCTAGGGATTCTGTAAAGAATGACATAGGTGGTATTATTCTGCTTATGAAACAGCAGGACCGACAATAACAGATAATTATATAAATAAATGCATGGTTATACATGATGATGAATTCCTTGAAGGAAAATTACAAATTGCTAAATTATAGACAGATAGACAATGGTAGGCCTCTTTAAGGAAGTGACAATTGAGCTGAGACCTAAAGAATTAGATTTCGGCTGGGCGCGGTGGCTCACACCTGTAATCCCAGCACTTTGGCAGGCCGAAGCTGGTGGATCATGAGGTCAAGAGATCGAGACCATCCTGGTCAACATAGTGAAACCCTGTCTCTACTAGAAAAATACAAAAAATTAGCTGGGCATAGTGGCACGTGCCTGTAATCCCAGCTGCTCAGGAGACTGAGGCAGGAGAATTGCCTGAACCCAGGAGGCAGAGATTGCGGTGAGCCAAGATCGTGCCATTGCACTCTAGCCTGGGTAACAAAAGCGAAACTCCGTCTCAAAAAAAAAAAAAAAAAAAAAAAAATCAGATTTCCCCAGAAGAAGCAGGAGACGAACATGTCAATCAGCAGGAATAGCATGCACAACTGACTCCAAAGGAAAGGGGCCCAGTGTCCATGAGAAACTGAAAAGAAGCTGATATAGGTATGCATATGAGGGAATGGGGCTGGGATGCAAGATTGTGCTGGAGAAACATGCAGAGAGGCCCCCTAGGTCTTGTTACTAATCTAAAATGTTAACCAACAAACAATCAGTATCCGTTGAAGGGTTTTGAGCTGCGGAATAAAATGATTTGATTGACATGATAAGATTATGTCTTTGCCATAAGGAGAAAGGATTGGAATAGGAACAAGGAAAAACTGTTGGGAGGTTTCCCAGGAGTTCAGGAGAGAAGTGGCATAGACAAGGTGGGTGGTAGTGGAGAAGGAGAGAAGCTGAATGGATGTGAGAGATATTCCAATGGTAGAATAAACAGAACTTTGTGTTGTATTGGATATGATGGTGAAAGTAGTGGAATCAAGGATAACGCCTAGATTTCTGGCTTGAGCAATTAGGTAAATGTTGATAACATTTACTGAGTGAGACAGGCTGGAGGAAGACCACATTTTTAAGAAAGAATAAAGAGATCCATTTTGGACATGTTAAGATTCCTGTGTAATTATGTGCAGTTGGGTCTAGAGTTGAAAGAACAATCACAGTTATATAAATGAATGTGGAAGTGATGTTTATAGAGAATAGAAAACATATTTAAAGTCATTAGAATACATGAGTTAGCTAAGAGGGAGAGTATATACTAGGAAGAGAAGGGGCCCCAGGATGGAGCCCTGAGGGCATCCAGTTTTAGAAAAGGAAAAGCTAGGACCAGACGCCTTGGCTGATGCCTGTGACCCCAGCATTTAGGAGACTGAGGTGGGAGGAGTACTTGAGTCGAGAAGTTTGAGGCCAGCTTGGGAAAGATGGCAAGACCCTGGCTCTACAAAACAATTAAAAAATTAGCCAAGCATGTTGGTGTGTACCTGTAGTCCCAGCTACTCGGGAGGCTGAAGCAAGAGGATTGCTTGAGCCCCAGAGGTTGAGGCTGTAGTGATCATCCCATTGCACTCCAGCCTGGGTAGCAAAGTGAGACCCAATCTCTTAAAAAAAAAAAAATAAAGAAATGAAAGGGCCAGGAAAGGACAGTGAGAAGGAGAGTCAAGGAGAAAACCCAGAAGTGTGGTGCCATGGAATTCAAGAGAAGAGAGTATTTCATGAAGAAAGTGATTACTGTGTTGAGTGGTGCTGAGACACTGAGTAACCTAAGACTTGAGAAGGTTCAGTGGATTTGGCAAGATGGAGATCATTAGTGACCTTGTGCAGAACAGTTTGAGAGATAGTGGAGGTGGGAGAAGTCAGCTTACAGTTGGATTAGTTGTGAATGGGAAATGAAAAGTGGAGGCAGCATATGTACACAAGTCTTTCAGCAAGTATGACTATGAAGGGGTCTAAGAAAATAAGTTAGCATATGGAGGGGACTCTATTGGACACCTCTTCTATGTTACTTTAAATCCTATTGGCTCTGCTCTTAGCCTAGCCACTGCCTTGCTAAGTTTTGAGCTCCCCTCAGGCTTAACTTGGCCATGCCTTGCTTTGAGCCCCTCCCTCTCACCTCCTACTCCAGGATTTCATTGTTCTGTGGCTGGGAACATCTGAAGGAACCTTTTCAGCATTCATGCCTGTGCAACCCAGAACCAGGGGAGTTGACATCCAAGGATGACCCTTGACTAGAGGCGATAAAAGCTGATAGATAAATGCTGTCCTCTTCTCTCTTTGGTGGACAATTTTAAGACCCGTTGCATAAGTTTGCTGAAAAAATCCTATGGGATTGAGCATCAGGTGCCTGTAAAGGTGACTAAAAAAAAAAATGCATCTCTGTACTGGCTTCACTTCATTCTCTACTTTGTCCCTCTTTTCCCCACCTTAGGATCACTTCTAGATAAACCACCTACCTGGATACTAGAGCATGATAGAAAGGATCCAGTAGAAAAGGAAAAGATGGAAACACAAAAGAGGGAAAGGATAACTAATGGAACAAGGCCTTTGGGAAGGTGAGAGTAGATGGGATCCAGAGTCCTGTGGACAGGAGAATAGATGAAGATGAACTTGCAGGTCTGTTTGTAGCTTGGGGGTTGAATAGATGAGAGAGTTCCTGTAGTAGAATTTAACTGGAGAAGCAATTGAATATATATATCCTACTGAATATCTGTGTTCTATATATAGAGAAAGATTTATTGCAAGGAATTGACTTGCGTGGTTGTGGGAACACTTCCAAAATTCCTAGGGCAGGCTGTGAGGAAGAGCAGGCTGGAACTCTCAGGCATAAAATGAAATGTCCAAGGCAGAATTTATTCTTCATCAGAAGAAGAAATTTTTTAACTGGCAATAATTTTTAAACTAGCAACCATAGGTTTGTATTCCAGCACAGAGCAAGCAAGGGTCTGTTTCCCAGATGCACTAGCCCTCTTCCACATTCCAACCCATTCATTATAAACAACAGCAGCCGGTGAACTGCATCACATTTTCCAATGAATGGCCTGCATTACATCTCATCAGCACTATGAAAACACATGTGATAGAAAACTTGTCCTTTCTATGACAAAGAAAAACTCAGTGATTTCTTAAAAATAGAAAACATATGAGCCATGTTCCCTCAACACACTGCAGTAAGATTCAAATTAGCAATGACAGTAAAACTACTCATAACACTTGGAAATGTTAAAACATTATTCTAAATAATTTTTGGGTCAATAGGAACTCAGAACTGAAACAGATTTATTTAGCTAAATTGATGGTAAAACTACTATATATTAAAAAGGGGGTACAGACAAAGGCATGTTAAAATACTCCCCTCAGATGACTTTAAAATACCTTTTTAGAAAACAGGATAAAATAAACATAACTACATATTCAACTCTAGAAGCTAGAAGAAGAGGATCAAAATTAGTCCGGGTGTGGCTGCTCACACCTATAATTCCAGCACTTTGGGTGGCTGAGGTAGGCAGATCACTTGAAGTTAGGAGTTTAAGACCAGCCTGGCCAATGTGGTGAAACCCCGTCTTAACTAAAAATTCAAAAATTAGTCGGGCATGTTGGCACATGCCTGTAATCCTAGCTACTTGGGAGGCTGAGGCAGGAGAATCGCTTGAACCTAGGAGGCAGAGGTTGCAGTGAGCCGAGATTGCACCACTACACTCCAGCCTGGGCAACAGAGCAAGACTCTGTCTCCAAAAACAAAAAACAAAAAAATAAAATTAACTCAAAGAAATAGAACGTGGTGCAGAACTAAAGTGTAGAATTGATAAATAAAAGCTAGAGTTTATCCTTTACAAAATATACATGTCTGGGAATTTGAACATTTTAAAAAGTTCAATAGAGTTTTAGGAGCGAGGAAGTATAAATAAGGAGATATGGAAATATTTTTCTGATTATAAGTAAGAGCCAACATTTACTGAGAGCTTTCTATGTTTCAGGTACTGTTGGTAATGTGTGGTTAAATAAACTATCCGTGCAACAGAACACTGTGCAAACATCAGATGGAAAGAGGTAAATCTACACATATGACACTGAAAGTTGACGACAATATACGAGCAAGTGTGAAAGGCAAGTTACAAAATTGAATACACATATGATCTCATTTTAAAAATATATATCTACTTGTCTGTATTTCTATTAACATCTATATTTTAAAAATCCAGAATAGTCTAGGGATTGGGACTGAGTCAGAGAAGAGAACTTTTTTACTTTATTCACTTCTACATTGTTTAATCTTTTTTACAATATGCATGAATTACTTTTTTTTTTTTTTTTGAGACGGAGTTTCGCTCTTGTTACCCAGGCTGGAGTGCAATGGCACGATCTTGGCTCATCACAACCTCCGCCTCCTGGGTTCAGGCAATTCTCCTGCTTCAGCCTCCTGAGTAGCTGGGATTACAGGCACGTGCCACCATGCCCAGCTAATTTTTTTGTATTTTTAGTAGAGACGGGGTTTCACCATGTTGACCAGGATGGTCTCGATTTCTCGACCTCGTGATCCGCCCGCCTCGGCCTCCCAAAGTGCTGGGATTACAGGCTTGAGCCACCGCACCTGGCTTGCATGAATTACTTTTAATAAGTGCATGATATTTCTAAACAGCTAGGACTTGAAATGTTCCCAACACAGAGATAATAAATACTGAAGGTGATGGACACCCCCAAAACTCCAATTTGATCATTACATGCTCTGTGCGTGTAACAAAATATCACAGGTATCCCATAAATCTGTAAAATATTATATGTCAGTTTTTTAAACAGCAAAAAAATAAGTACATGATGATAGTTTTAATTAAGTATGTTAAACATGGTTATCAGTTTCTGGGCGACTGTTGTTTGGAGAACATTGTTTGACTTAGCGAGTGCTCAAAGCAGGGCCGCTCTGACAGTTTTGCTTCTGCTCCATACTACTTCTCTCAGTCTTAAAGAGGACATGCTTTGTTCTGTGCGTGATATATTTTGTGGTGTGCTCCTCAAGCACGATCACTAACTAATGAATCTTGATAGTGGCAGATATTGTCACAAGGAATGGAAACTTGAGGTGAATTTCAGGATGCTTGAAAGGGTAAAGTTGAGATATGCAAGAACTGCAGGCTCTTGAGGACTGTGTTGGTAAAGTCCCAGTTGATCAAAACCTTTTGGTATCTGTACCAACAGAGGGACTGAGGCTGTGGCTATCTTTGTCCAGTAGGGCACAGGCACTGGATGCCACTCCGTTGCAAAGCATCAGCCAGCCTGGCTTGGCACCCAGACCAGTTTTATATTATAACTTAGCATTGTTTTATTTTTCTTTACACTTTCTTCATGTCCAACTATCTGTTGCGTCTGGCACTGCCGTTGTTCCAGTACATCTATTGAGAAGTTTTAAGGGTGTTCTGATAATGATTTGCGATTCTTTCTGGCTGGTAGTGGCAACTTTTGAAGTTACCAGCAAGCTGTTCTTCCAAGGTTGAGAATGAAGTTTGTTGTTTACTTTCTCTTTCACTGACTGACTGATGAACAGAATAATTTTGAGCTTAAGAGGAACCATCAAGATTAAACCATTAAACAAAACTTATTGAGATCCTTTTATACTCTGGATCTTATTTTCAGTGCTTTGGAGTTTTACCTTCTTCGTGGAGAGCTTAATGTCAGTGTGAACCAGGACTAGCTGGAGAACTTGTTAGCCACAGATTGCTGGGCCTTACTGGAGTTTCTGACTCAGTAGGTCTGGGCTGGGGCCCAAGGGTTTGGATTTCTAGCAAATGCTCTAGAGAGTTTCTCTAGAGTAGCACTGTGCAATAGAAATACAAGGTGTGCCACAAATGCAAACTGTGTATGTAATTTCAAGTTTTCTAGAAACCATATTAAGAAAGTAAGAAGAGGTGAAATCTATTTTAATGGCATGTTATTTGACCCAATACAAAATATTATTTCAATGTGTAGTCAACATTACAAAAGTTATTAATTACTTATAGTGTTTTTTGGAAGCGTAAGTCTTTGAAACCTGATATGTATTTTATACTCATAGCACCTCTCAGTTGGGACTTGCTAAATTTCAAGTGCTGTATAGCCTCATGCGTCCAGTAGCCACTGTGTTGAGCAGTACAGCTCTGGAGTATCATAGAATCTAATATATCTTAACGATTCTTCTTCTCCAACATACCTGAGGGATAGGGTATATTTCCAACCATAACAGTGACTCATTAAGACTACATTTTCTAGAAAATGTATAGGCAGTCCAGCCCCTCGTTTACTTGTGTTAGGGGCTAACAAAGCCCATGTGTGAAGTTATGGGCAAGTATGATAAACCTGACTCAGTAAGAATGCTGCATTTTGGGCAGGAGGGTCAATTCCAAGAACAGCACAATGCTCTGTCCACATTTACCTAACATTGGAATCCTGTGGCTCCATAGGAGATGAGGCTTGGGAGACTAAGCAGAAAGAACTGTTTCACAGTACCTCAAAGACCATGAGAGCATCAACAACCTCAGTAAGGAGGAGTTGCAGGTTAATTCTGCAGCTTACTACAGAACACTGTAAACCTTGATGTGGTAGGGGCTCCAGTACCCTAGCTGTGGTGTCAGGAGCAGTGGTGCCCAGCAGATGCTTGGGGGAAGATGGCAGAGCAATGGCAAGACCTGAAAGAAGTGTTCTTGTTCAGGGAGTACATGTGAGGCACCCTGGGAATGTCAAGAGACACTCGTACAATGGCACTTAGATAGGGGCTGAAGGCCATATTGATGTGTGGGACAGAGCCAGCAGCACCTGGTTGACTGTTGTTAGCGTGACCTCATTATGGGATAAATTCTGTAGGGCTTCAGAAGAAGGGTTAGGTAGCAATATCAGGAAAGGCTGCATACAACAGGCCAAGACTGAGCTAGCCCTGGTGGTTTTAGATGTGCAAAGATGGGGGAATTGGGGTGAGGGAACTTTAGGCAGAGGAAACAGCTGTAGAAAAGACCCAGGTGGGTGAGAGGCATTTTGACAAGAACAGTGCATGTCTGGAGAAAACCGGAGGGTGCCAGGGCTGCAAAAGAAGCAGAGCTGTACTGTCTTGGACCTGGAACATCAGGCTTATGACTTTGGTTTTTACTCCATAGGAAATGTAAACCCTTAAAGGTTTTTGAGCAGGGCTGTATTATGAGTAGATTGCTGTTGTAGGGGAAATAAGGTGGCAGCTGCATATAGGATAAAATATTTTGACAAGAGGTTACAGCCAAGAAGCAGCCTTGTCCAGACGAGGGGTAAGGAGCTACCTGGACCTGGAACTAGGGTTGAGGGCAGAGGTAAAGGGAAGAATGGAGTAGAACTGATAGCACTTTACACAGGATGGTGGCAGGGATAGGAATAAAGAAGGGAAAGGGAAAGGTCAAAAGGCAGATGTTGAAAAGGTAGTGGTCAGGGAAGCAAGGAAAGAAAGGAGTGAGAGATAGGGGAGAAAGAAGAGAGAAACATGAATGAGAGAGAAAGAGAAGAGAGGGAAGGAAGACACATGATACCAAGGATCTGAAGCCAGTGGAACTGTCACCTCCTTAGGACTATGCATTGGTACTGAAGGTGACTGGCTAAATTCATTCTGACTGTGACCCTTTCCTGGTAGTTACTGGGAGAAGTGTGAGCAGCAGAATGAGTGTCCCTTATAACATGGCTTCCGAACCCTCAGGCTACGGACTGGTACTCCTACACGGTACAGGTCTGTGGCCTGTTAGGAACTGGGCCACACAGCAGAAGGTGAGTGGTGGGCCAGTAAGTGAAGCTTCATCTGTATTTACAGCCATTCCCCATTGCTCACATTACTGCCTGAGCTCCACCTCCACCTCCTGTCAGATCAGCAGCAGCATAAGATTCTCGAAAGGGCGTGAACCCTACTGTAAACTGCATATTCGAGGGATCTAGGCTGTGCACTTCTTATGAGAATCTAATGCCTGATGATCTGTCACTGTCTCCTGTCACCCCCAGATAGGACCATCTAGTTGCGGGAAAACAAGCTCAGGGTTTCCACTGATTCTACATTATGATGAGTTGTATAATTATTTCATTATGTGTTACAGCAGAGTAATAATAGAAATAAAGTACACAATAAATGTAATGCACATGAATCAATCTGAAACCATCCCCCCGCTTCCCTGTCTGTGGAAAAGTCATCTTCTGTGAAACCTGTCTCTGATACCAAAAGGTTGGAGACTGCTGCTTTATAAAACAGTCCTACTATAAGATAGTAACACATCCCTGTTGCTAGGAGACACATTCCACAGTCTTCTGCTAAGAAGGGGAGAGACGATTAATTCCTAATCAGGTCAGCTAATATTCAGAAAAGATTTTAAATTTGATCCAAGACAGATTTTGCTCAAATTTGAGATTAAGGCAGTAGTTCTCAAACTCCCCTCCCAGCCCCCCAGGACAGTGACATCCACCTTTTCTTGCCGACACCTGTCCAAGGGGCTCTCTGCAGTGTTGCTCAGGCACCACTGGAACGTATCAAGGATGCACCTGTGACAGCAGCTGGCCTGTTTGTGTGATGCTCTCAGCCTCACATAATACCACCATGAGACAGGCAACTGGATCAGTCTCAAGTGGCAGATTGGAAGCCCAGACTTAGAGAAATGGCTAGAAATGATAGCAAAAATCATCTGCAGGGCAAAATCTAAGCCCTTATTTTTACACTGTTGAACCAAGAAAGAGGAGAAAATGTACCCTATAGTTAAATTTAGGGGGGAAAACCATTTGTGCTTCATTTTGTATATAGATCACATTTTGACTATGTTATAGTATTTTTTTTTGTTTTTCTTTTTTTTTTTCTTTTTTTTTTTGGTATGCATTGTGGAAGGGAGACATTAAGGAGTTTGAAAAACTTATTTTAAACCCTTGTGTTTGGTAAGAAATTTACCCTTTTATTTCCCCTGGAAGAAATCTAACAATTCTGGACTGTTGACAGACATTCCCTTTTGGTGTCCCAGCTCTTCCTGAAGTGAAAATGAGGTAATAAAATTTCTAAGCAAATATGTGATCACTGTAATTTGCATATTACTTTCATAACCAGAGATGCAGGGATTTTCTCCTCCTTCTGTGGGAGAAACCCAATCACTTTCTTAGATTTCATCTTGTATCAAATTTCCTGCCTTAGACATATGAACATATTATAATCTGACCCATCCTCCCTCCCCATCTTCCAGCCTTTTTAAAATAACTAAATTAAATTACTGTACTCAAATTCTCATCTTGCACAACAGCAGGAAATCCATTCTCTTCCAGACTCTTCCAGAGGACTCTAGAGAGAGTGTTTTCTTACTACCTGTAACAGCTCCTGAAGGCTTCTGCCTCTCTCCAAGCTATGCTCCAAGAATAAATATAGTTCCTCCTTCATCCTCTAAGGCATTGCTAATACAACCTAAATTACAGTGGTTAATCAGTTTCCTAAAAGATGAGGATGGCAAAGGGAAATTACAAAACACAAAGTAAAGCCCTCAGATATCAAGATGCTCTTCAGCAATTCCATTTCAGTGAGACCTTCTTTTCTCCTCATGTTCTGGCTGGTGGCTGGGACCCCATGCCTCACTCAACCCCAGGCCGCCTTTGCTTTTCTCCCAAACTCCCAGGTCCCAAACTCTGCAGAGAAAAATGAAAATACATCAATTGAAGCAAACTAACAAAAACGTCTCTTCCTCAGAAACCCAATCCACACTCTCTGCTTAAGGAAGACCCACCTTTACTTTATTAAGATGACATTTACCTCCTTTTGTAACAACTTTCCCCATTTCAATTTAGCCTAGGCCTTATCTCAGACAGTCAAAAAGGCTTTTACAGCCTTTGTAACAAAAGAGGTATTTTCCTCTAAAGATTGATCCACTACCCACCTAGCAACAGCCACAATCTGTAAGCAGATTTTTGTTCCCACAACAATATCATTCTGAAATATTTACTTTTCTGCTGCTTTGTCCTTACTTATATCCAGTGGTACGGTTAAACATTTAAAAAGGCTGTTTCTGGGATTAAAGAATATGTGAAAAACATAAAAGTCAACAAGGAAATTCTTTATACATATTTAGTAAGCATGAAGATATTCAAACTCTTTTGTAAGGGTAGCTGAGAGAAAGGAGAATAAACCCAAAGTCAGGCAAGCAAGTTTTATTAACCTGCCAGGCCACTAGGTAACAATCAGAGGAGGCAGCCCCAGCTGACAAGACATGGGTTTATATGGGGTGAGAGGAGGCATAAGGGAGTTTTAGGTAACAGGCACAGAGATAGTTTGTTAACTTGTAACAGACCTACAGTACATCATCCTGTGACTTTTGTGGTGGCAGTCTTAAAAAAAAAAAAAAAAAAAGACAGAAATCAGTATTTTTTATAGATATGTGTCAAACAGGAATTCACAAGTATGGATAACCAACATATGTTTTCCCTTTCCTTGCCCGAGCTGCCCGTGCTGCCCCGAAAGCTATAATCAGGTGTTGCTTAATTGTTGCAAGTCTGGCTGCCTTGATGTGGTGCCTAGGTAGGGTTCAGGAATGCAGCTGCAGACCAATCAGAGTGGGGTGGGGTCAGCCTACGAGGAGGGGGTTTTCTGAGGCAGCACAGCTTCGACCCTAACATCTTTAAAACCATGTGAAGAAAGATGGTGTCAGAGAAAATCCACATTTGGAGTTCAGGAAGATGACAGACCTGCATTCAAATCCAAGTCCATCTAACCATTTTATTTTTTGTTATTGGACAAGTCACTAATTTCTGTAAAGCAGGAATAAACATACCTATACCATAGATTGTTATAAAAAGTAAGCAAACTTATATAAAGCCCTTGGTATCTAGCAGGTGGCTCAATAAGTATTCCTTCTCTTCCCACTCCTCAGGCTAGTGAACTGCTATTGTTAGCCCATATAAGCTATGCGTTAATACTTTAAGGTAACCAAAGGAATAAGAAGATTGTGCATTAGGGGGGTTACAAGCCACACCCATTGAATCACCTTTTCTTTTGTGTTCTTGTTGCCATTCGTATCTCCTCACCCTGCCTCTGTCTTTTGTACTCCCCACTCCTTCTCTCCTCAGGGTCATTTATTCCTTGCTATAAAATGGGAAACTGGCCATTGGATGGAACCAAAATGTAACTAGTGCTTGTTCTAATTAATGAGTAATAGTTTATGTTTCTTTTTTTTCTTCATCCAAATAATAATTTAAAAGTTGACTTTCTACAAAATAAAGAAACTGAATAAACAGGCTTTAAGTATACTGATCTCAGTTGATTTGGGGAGGCGGGGATGGAGGTCTGCTGGTTCTTGAGAAGAAAGAGATTCCTTAGTTTGCTTTAAATCACTTTATGTCTTCTTTTGATTTTATTATTATTCACATCTTCAGACTGTAGAATGAACAAACCACGCACACTCTACAGTTATCACCCCAGGTGTCTGAAACCTAGGAATCATCCTTGAAGCCTCCTCTTTCTTCCTATCCCACAGCAATCTGTCAGCAAATACTTTTGGGGCTCCCTCCAAAATACATTTTGCATCCACCCACTTTCCAAATCTGCACAATAAACAGAATAGTGTTGCTAGACTTAGCAAATAAAAATATACGACACCACATTTAATACCGAATTTTGGATAAACAACAGGTAATGTTTTATATGTAAAATATTATTTAAAATATTTTTTATTCACCCTAAATTATTCATTGTTTATCTGACAAATTTAACTGGACATCCTGTATTTTATCTGGCAAGTCTAAACTGGAATAATCTCTTTAAAAATGTGGATCAAGGCTGAGGTGGGAGTATCACGTGAGCCCAGGAAGTCGAGGCTGCAGTGAGCCATGATTGCTGAATTGCACTCTAGCCTGGGCAACAGAGCCAGACCCTGTCTCAAAAAAATGTATCAGATCTCATCAATCCACCAATGACTTCCAATTGCCTTCTAAATAAAAGCCAAACTCCCTGCTCTGGTCTTCAAGGCTTCCATGGACTGACCCTCATCTTCCTGTCTGGCCTGTGCCATACCACTCTCTTTTTCCATGCCTCCATCTTTGTATTAGCCATATTCCTGTTTGTAGGCCCAGTCAAGTCTGTTGGATGTGCGTTTCTTCAGGCTGCAGTTGTCTTCCCCACACCTTTACCTGGTTGGCTGTGTAACCAAACTCAGGTCGGGGCTGCTCCTTACTTGAAAGCCGAAAACTCAAGAGGCTAGCTTTGATCAAAAGAAAGTTAGCTTTATTTGAGAAGCCAGCAACTTGGGGGAGACGCTGAACTAGCGTTCAAAGACCACCTCACCGAGCTGCATCTCCAGATAAGGGGTTTTTAAGGGAAATTAGGGGAAATGATGATCAAAACATTCTTATGAAATTCATGCAGTCTCAGGCAGGCCATTCGTCATTACTTTCCTGGTCAATGTGCTGCGGCACCTGCAGATGCATCACCTGTTCTGATCAGGGTGGGCAGCCCATTTTCGGAGTTGTTGGTTCCTTTTATCTCTCTTGAAGGTCCTGTTTTCCTGAAGCTGTTTTTAATAAATAATCTATAAATTAAAGCAAAGTAGTAATTATGTTTAAGTGAGAAAGTGTTTCTCTAGCATGCAGTCAGTGCTGTTATAGCTTCTTTCTGTCAATCTGGTCTGAGCCAGTTTGTCTCCTTCTTAGTGGGTACTTATCTGCTGACCAATCTAACGCAGCTCCCTTATCCATCTTTGTTACATCACTTTGTTATTTTCTTTATAACACACATCCCAGGCTGAGATTCTCTTGTCTATTGCCTCCTTCACTGAGCTCCATAAGATCAGGAAATATATGGGACCTTTATCTTGTTACAGCCCTGGTATTTAGAATAGAGTCTGGCATACTGTAGGTCCTCAGAAGTGCTGTTAAATGAAGACTCTGTCTAGTCCAGCAAAGGGGTAGCCTTTAACACTGCTTTGTGACAGACACATCAGCCTGGAGGGAATGACAGAAACTGCATTATTGCTTGTTGAATTGTATTTCGTACTTTTCTGATTCAAATTTTTGTACTGACAGGCTAAGAATAAAATTTACATTATCCACTACTATGTGAAAAACAATTACAAAATGGTCTATGTCATATGACCCTTATAAAAATGTCTGTGCAGAAATGTCTGGAAAATTGCCTGGAAAATAAACACACAAATGCAAAAAAGTAGATATTTCTGGGAATGAGATTATAAATAATACTTAAATATTTTTTCATTTAATTATTTTTAGTACAAGCATATAGTCATAATCACTTTTAGAATCAGAAAAATACAACAAAGTTACTTCAATTTTTTAAAGAAAAAGATTTACCCATAAAAACTTGATATTTCAAGTGAAGTGTATCAAAGTATATAAACTCATGGTTTGCAGAGAACTATAAATAACTTTTAAAGATATGAAGATAAGCTCAATGTCAGAGAGATACAGATTAAAACTACTCTGAAATACTGTTTTCACCCATTAAACAAAAATCCAAAAGCTCAATAATACACTTTATTGGCAAGGCTTAGAGGAAAATAGCAACTTATAAATTGCTGTTGGAATTATGAAGTGATACAACCTATATAAAGGTCAATTTGGTAAAACTTATCAAAATTTCTTTCTTTCTTTCTTTTTTTTTTGAGGTGGAGTCTCACTCTGTCACCAGGCTGGAGTGCAGTGGCACTATCTCTGCTCACTGCAACCTCTGCCTCCCAGGTTCAAGCAATTCTCCTGCCTCAGCCTCCTGAGTAGCTGGGATTACAGGTGTGCTCCACCATGCCCAGCTAATTTTTTTATACTTTTAGTAGAGACCATGTTTCACCATGTTGGTTAGGATGGTCTGAATCTCCTGACCTCATAATCCGCCCGCCTCCACCTCCCAAAGTGCTGGGATTACAGGCATGAGCAACCACGCCCAGCTCATAATTATCAAAATTTCTATTGCATAAACCAGAGGTTGGCAAACTATAGCCTGTGGGCTGCTGTCTTTGTATAGCCCATGAGGTAAGAATGGCTTGTGCATTTTTAATTTGTTGCAGCAAAAATCAAGAGAAAAATACTATTTCATAGCACATGAAAATGATATGAAATTCAAATTTTAGTCTCCATAAATAAAGTTTTATTGGAACACAGCCATGCTCATTCATTTACATGTTGTCTATGGCTGCTTTTGCACTACTGTGGCAGAGTTGAGAGTTGAGACAGGGACCTTGTGGCCTGAAAAACTAAAATATTTACTATCTGGACCTTTACAGAAAACATTTGCCGGTCTACTTTTAGCAGAAATCACTTGACCAGTAACTACACTTTGAGCAATTTGTTTTATGTAGTTGCACAGGTACAAAATGAAATACTCAGCATTATTTATGAAGCATGTAATTAATTATAATATACAAAATATCTGTTGTAGGTAAATTTAATAAATTATGGTATATCCATACTATGGCATAGTAGTGGCTATAAAAAAGGATAAACGTGTTTTAGGTACTGATATAGAAAGATATGCAAGCCTTATTGTTATGTGAAAAAACTGCACATATTGTCAAATTCTCTATGTTAAACAACTTTCGGGTCACCATTTCCATTGTACTCTATGCACATGACACCCCTGGAGTTGTACAACAGCAGCTGCCCTCATAATATGCCATTGCTGTGTAAATTGGAGGGGGAACACTTATTCACATATGCTGACGTGCGTACACAACCTTTCCTGTGTGAATGTGACATGAGATGCTTCTAATAAAGCTTGCCTTTTGGAAATGTGGGAGCTAGACTAAGCAGAGACAGAAATAGAAGGGAGGCTTTTGACTATATCTCCTTTTGGTAGCCTTTTGATATTTCAACCATGGAATGACTGGATGTCCTATTCAAAAATTAAATACTTTTTTTTTTTTTTTTTCTGAGACAGAGTCTCACTCTGTGGCCCAGGCTGGAGGATGATGGCACATTCTTGGCTCACTGCAACCTCAGCCTCCCAGGTTCAAGCAATTCTCCTGCCTCAGCCTCCAGAGTAGCTGGGACTACAGGCTCCTGCCACCAGGCTTGGCTAATTTTTATATTTTTAGTAGAGATGGGGTTTCACCATGTTGCCCAGGGTGGTCTCGAACTTCCGAGCTCAGGCAGTCTGCCCGCCTCAGCCTCCCAAAGTGTTAGGATTACAGGCATGAGCCACTGTGCCTGGCTAAAAATTAAATACTCTTTTAAGGAATGAAAAATAATATCTAATTCTTAGGAGAGTCTGGTCTGTTTATCTTTTTCAGCAAAGGCAGTTGTCAGCCCACCAGTGCTGTCTTGCCAGCTGCTCCTTCCTCTTTGCAATCTGCATTCAGGTTCTCTGCTCTCTCGTACACAGTTCATCCCACAACTTCACTCATGCCTCTCCACCCTGTCCTTCTCACCACCTGCTCTGTGCCTCATGCTCTGTGAAGCTCCTGCTTTGTAGGGATGAGCTCACCTTAATGCTAACCTGTGCTTGTCCCTGACCTGCCTCTCTTGGCCCTATGGCTCTCAGTCTCCCTAAAGGCCCTGGGCTTCCTGAACAATTTCCAGGCAGTCTTCACCTCCTCTCAAGCCCCTTCTTATCTTCAGCAGTGAAGGGGGTTAGGCAGGATTGCCTCACCCCACAGGGCCATTTCTAGGCCATTTGCCAAGACACAGGTGTCTTCCTTTCTCATTCATCTTTTGGACTCCATGTCATCTATCCACGCTGTCCTCTTCAAATCAGTGATACTATGGCCTTGTGTCTGCTCATGGCCACACAAGGCCATGAAGACCTCCACGTCTTCATGGTGTTCTTTCTTCTCCCCATGCGGGTCATCCTCCATTACTCCACATCTTTCTCCTTCTCTGTAATGCCCCTGAGGGATATGCCCCACTTCTGGAATCCTTACCTCCGACTTCTCTCTGTTGGATCACAGCTCTCAGCTGTCTGCTCTCCCCTTTACTCAAGACCATTCTCCCCACTCTGATTACCACAGTAACCTGCCCTGTGCCTCAGTCCCCTCTGTCTGACCTCCCACGAAGCCTGCCATGCCACACCCACCAGCAGCCTGTGTGGCATGTCTTCTCCATCACCCCTTTATGCTGCTTATGGTGGAAACTACAGAACAGACCTATTCTAGGGTCCTGCTGTCTGATTTCAACCTCTAATATGCTGTGAATTTTTCTTTTTTTTTTTTTGAGACAGGGTCTCTGGTATGGTTTGGGTGGGTCCCCACCCAAATCTCACTTTGAATTGTAATAACCTCATGTGCCAAGGGTGAGGCCAGGTGGAGATAACTGAATCATGGGGGCAGTTTCCCCCATACCATTCTTGTGGAAGTAAGTCTCACAAGATCTGATGGTTTTGTAAGTGGGAGTTCCCCTGCACAAGCTCTCTTGCTTGCTGCCATCTAAGATGTGACTTTTCTTCTGCCATGATTGTAAGCCTTCCCCAGCCATGTGGAACTGTGAGTCAGTTAAATCTCTTTCCTTTATAAATTATCCAGTCTCGGATTGTCTTCATTAGCCGCATGAGTACAGACTAATACAGTCTCAGTCTGTAATTCAGGCTGGAGTGCAGTGGCACAAACACATCTCACTGCATCACTGAAGCTTCCACCTCCCAGGCTCAAGTGATCCTCCTGCCTGACCCTTCCAAGTAGTGAGGATCACAGGGATGCAACACCATGCCCAGCTAATTTTCTTTTTTCAATGTTATAGAGATGGGATCTGGCCATATCACCATCACCGAAATAGTCTTTTTATGTCTGCTTTCTCCTTTAACCCTAATGAAGTGGTTCTCAAACTTTGCCATTTGTAATCACCTGGAAAGCTTTTAAAAATCCCAATGCACAGGTTGCACCCCTTACCAACTAAATCAGAATGTTCTAGGATGGGAACCAGACATCAATATTTTGTGAAGCTCTTCAGCAGAGTTTGGAACCACCACTGTAGTGTCTCTGGTTCATGCTCATTCTTAGGGAGGACCTCAGTGCTGAGAATTGAGACCACTTGCACAGGTGAACAGAGCTTACCTCTCAGAACTAAGCACTATGACCGTCTCTATCAACATGACAACTATTCTTTCCAGGAAATTATTGTCTGTAAAGCAATAAGTAACTTCCCTATTTGTTTTTGGCTGAGCAAATAGTTTGCTCACCTGGAAAATAGCTATCTTCTCAGGACAATAGATTATTTACCTGGGCTAACAGTTCACTTGTCAAACCACTGTTTGCTTATCCAAAACTTGATTTTTCACCTTGCCGTGTCCACCAAGACTAAACAATCATGTGATGAATTTTGACCATTCCCAATCAGATCCCCATTTAAACGATTCACCTTGAGAAATGCAAATCAAAACCATAATGAAATACCATCTCATACCTGTCAGAATGGCAATTATTAAAAAGTCAAGAAACAACAGATACTGGTGAGGCTTTGGCGAAATAGGAACACTGTTACATTCCTGGTGGGAATATAAATTAGTTCCACCATAGTGGAAGACAGTGTGGCGATTCCTCAAGGATCTAGAACCAGAAATACCATTTGACCCAGCAATCCCATTACTGGGTATATAGTCAATAAATATATAAATAATTCTATTATAAAGATGTGTGCACTGCCAGATGCAATGGCTCACAACTGTAATCCCAGAACTTTGAGAGGCTGAGGCAGGCACATCACGAGGTCAACAGATCCAAGACCATCCTGGCTAACTTGGTGAAACCCCATCTCTATTAAAAATACAAAAAATTGCTGGGCGTGGTGGTGCGCTCCTGTAGTCCCAGCTACTCAGGAGGCTAAGGCAGGAGAATTTCTTGAAACAGGAAAACGGAAGTTGCAGTGAGCTGGGATCACCACTGCACTCCAGCCTGGCGATAGAGCGAGACTCTGTGTCAAAACAACAACAACAGCAGCAACAAAAACAAAAAATTAGCTGGTGTGGTGGCACATGCCTGTAATCCCAGCTACTCGGGAGACTGAGGTAGGAGAATCACTTGCGCCCAGGAGGCAGAGGTTGCAGTGAGCCTAGATTGTGCCACTGCACTCCAGCCTGGCAGCCTGGTAACAGTGAGACTCCATCTCAAAAAAAAAAAAAGAAAAGAAAAAAGATACCTGCACATATATATTTATTGCAGCACTATTGTCAGGAACAAAGACATGGAACCAACCCAAATGCCCATAATGATAGACTGGATAAAGAAAATGTAGTACATATACATCATGGAATACTATGTAGCCACAAAAGGAATGGGATATCATGTCCTTTGCAGGGACATGGATGAAGATGGAAGCTGTCATCGTCAGCAAACTAACACAGGAACAGAAAACCAAATATCACATGTTCTCACTCATAAGTGGGAGTTGAACGATGAGAATACATGGACACAGGGAGCAGAATAACACTGTGGCCTTTCAGAGGGTGAGGGGAGGGAGAGCACCAGGACAAATGGTTAATGCACGCGGGGCTTAAAACCTAGTGATGGGTGGATAGGTGCAGCAAACCACCATGGTGCATATATTCCTATATAACCAACTGGCATGTTCTGCATATGTATACCAGAAATTAAAGTAAAAAATAGATAATAAAAAAAATTTACAACACATAGGGGAAAAAAAAAGGATTGGCCTTAAACCACCTGAACTCAGACCTATAAACTCCTGTAAATATCCACCCCTTAGTTTTGCTCGGTTCTAAGGGTTTTCTGAGGTCATTTGGGGAGCTGGTGTTTGACAGTGTAATTTCACTGACCTCAACTTTAGGCTAGGATTCTGACCTCAGTTACGTGAATCCCATTCTTTCCTAACACTTCGGACCCCCCAGCCACTCTTCCCTTTGAAGTATCTTCTCTCTTCTGATTCTTTTTCTCCTATCATCCTGTGTACTGAGATTTGCTCATATTGATGTGATCTTCATTTGAACCTGGTGGCTCTTTTCACAACAAGGCAATATTCTTTCCTGTCCAAATACTTGAAAACATGAGGCACCACCACTGCCTCGCATTCCTGGGCAGCCACATCTCTCCTGGCTTTCTTCTCACTCGTCACATGTCTAAACCTTTTGTCCTACATCTTTCTAATGACCTATTTATTGTTACATTTAATAGACTTTCATCAGAATTTGATGACTCTATTGGGATGTGGCACTGTTATTTCGTCTCTCTCTCTCGCTTTTTTTTTTTTTGTTTTTGTTTTGGCTTCCATGACATACCACTTTCCCAGTGTCACTTACCTCACTCTCATTCTCTCACTTTTTCTCTCTCCTTCTTGCCATTTCTCATTCCTCTTGCCTGCCCTACTCACCAACTGTGAGTGCTCTCCGGTACTGCAGACTACTCACACACCCTCTTTGAAGCCATTTATTCTCATGGTTTCAACCCTTACCTTGAGAACAACATCCACATCAGTAAATCAAGCACAGGAGACAGCAGACACTTCACAGACAAACACCCCTGGATTCATTCATCCCCTAGCTGATGAGGATGAGCACATCATTTCCAGGTAACGTCTCATAGGACTAGTTGGAATTACCAGCAGAATCTGCATCTGGACGTGAGAAGGGTAGGACTGCCCAGCAGTGGCTCCATAACCTAGGACAGGGCTTGCCCACATGATACCTGGCACATTCCCATGACTGTCAATCTATCCCAGCAGCACTGCCTGCAGGACACAAGCCTCAGGTTTCTGCCTGACCCTCAACATAACTGGAATAGGGTTTATACAAGGAAATGGGAAATGCCCCCCCTTTTTTTTTTTGAGATGGAGTCTTGCTCTGTTGCCCAGGCTGGAGCACGGTGGTGTGATCTCTGCTCACTGTAACCTCTACCTCCTGGGTTCAAGTGATTCTTCTGCCTCAGCATCCTGAGTAGCTGGGATTACAGGTGCCCACTGCCATGCCTGGCTAATTTTTGTATGTTTTAGTAAAGATATGGTTTCACCATTTTGGCCAGGCTGGTCTTGAACTCCTGACCTCAGGTGATCTGCCTGGCTTGGCCTCCCAAAGTGCTTAGATTACAGGGATGAGCCCACCATCCCTGGCCAAAATGCCCTCTTTTAATTTTTTTTTTAATTTTTAGTGTTTGTGGATTCATAGTAGGTATATATATTTATGGGGCAAATGAAATGTTTTGATACAGGCATGCAATGTGTAAAATCACATCATGGAAAGGAAATGCCCTCTTGAGAAGAGAGAGGGCAACATGAATGGTCGGAAAGCATGAATGATCTTTTGTTGCAGTAGGCACACAGTGACTCTCTTGCCCTGAGGTAGTCATATCATAGGAACTGAGTTAGAGATGGAAGAATTCTTCAGAGGACATGTTCATGAATTACCCTGAAATAATCTGGAGAGATTCCTAATTGCCTTTGGCAAGTCATATTGATGTTTCACCCACACATCCAGTAATATTGTCTGACAAATATGTTGACAGCAACTTTTTAGCAGGCACTGTACTAAGTGTTGGTGATACAACATCAATAATTTGTCCCCTGCCTCCCAAGAGCTTGCATTCTGGCAGTCGCACAACCACGTGTTAGACAAATCAGAACCTAGAGTTAGGCCTGAGAGAGAGAGAACCAGATGGATGTGCTGGCAGAATCTGCATCTGGATGTGAGCAGTGTAGAACGCCCAACAGTAGATCCGTAACCTGGGGTGGAGACTGTTCCATGATATCTGGTACAAAAAGGTTTCATATTTGTAATAGCATTTAGTGTTTCACAAAGTGTTTTCACATCCATTCTCTCATTTAACATTCATAACAGCCTAATAAGACAGAGAAAATAGTGTTAATTCAATTTTACAGAAGAAGGTATCAAGGCATAAAACAGTCATGTGCAAAATCATGTGTCTAGCATATGGTTGAGAATTGAGCAGGAATCCAGGTGACCAGGTAGAATGTTCTGCTTTTTCTATTACCTCTGAGGCTGACTTTTAACCTCAGGTTCCTCATTCATGTAAGGAAGTTGCTAGGCTGGTGGTCTGCCTTTCTTTCTTTCTTTCTTTCTTTCTTTCTTTCTTTCTTTCTTTCTTTCTTTTCTTTCTTTATCTTTCTTTCTTTCTCTCTCTCTCTCTTTCTCTCTCTTTCTTTCTTTCTTTCTTTTTAATAATTCCTTTAACTATAAAACTCTGACTCTGTAACAAGTTCCCGTCTCCAGGGACTGTGGAGGGACAGATAAACCAAAAGCTGACAACATTGTTCCCCTGCCTACTGCACAGGATTGTTGTAAAGATTACATTACTCAGTCCACGAATCCATAGAAAACAGTTTGTGATTCAATAAATGAGATGCAATCTTAGCACTTTGTGTGCATCACTTTATTAAAGGTATTTCTCCAGGTTGTCATTAGTTTTCCAAGTACCTGCCTCTCCCAGGAGACTACAAGGGCAGAGAACATGTTATACCTCATCATTAACAATCGTATCATCCACATGGATTGTTGAGAAAACAGTGAATAAGATGAGGCTTAGAAAGGGAGGTCACTGGATCCCTGTGCTGTGTTCTTTTTACCTCAATGCCCATTTTTGTGTTTCTCAAAGTACCTAGCTCAGTACATTCATGGAAGTTCAACAACTTTTTATAAGATGGGGGTGATGGTGGAGGAGAGGGAGAATGAGGAGGCTGGAGGAGGAAGAAGAAAGAGAAAAAAAAGAAGGAAGAGCATCGAAATTCACAAAAATGCTTTTATCTCCATAGATGTGAGTGCCAAGACTTCATTTGTCTTGGCATTCTCATATTTTCTCAGTATCCCAAAGAAGCATGTCAGTAGAGCAGGTCTGCCATGGGAGAGTGTGCCTAGGAGTTCTTCTGACGACACTGGGTTCCAGAAAATCACAGCAGCAGCGGTAGCGATGGCAATAGCTGCCCCCACATTCCTCTGGAAAGGCTGGAGCTTTGCTTTGTGTTGTTTTAGGCTCCCTGCCCCAGGAAGCATTATTGGAAGGAAACACTCCACCCCAATGCTCCCAGCTCCCAGTGCTGGCTTGTGGCCGGTAAAGTAAATGTAATTTGTGCCTCTTAAGAAATGTGGGACAAGAGACTGCATGGAGCACTGCCAGCGTGACAGTGGAGGTGCGTCAGTGGGCTCTATGACAGGTGGCAGAGGCCAGGATCTGGAGAGTCACTTACAGTCACGGAGGTTCCTTTCTCTCCCAGCCATTGTCCATTGATGGGAATGAGGTAGTGGGCAGCCAAGCCACACAATGGGAGCCTGGAGAAAGAAGTCTAGGGCAATTTGCACATGAATTTCCTTCGTTAAATAGCTGCGCAATAAGTCAATATCCCTAGGAAGAATTTGCTTATTGGCTGCCTTATGTTTTTTTTAAAGCGAATCTCTTAACGACACTTATTTTGGCCTTAGATGCACTTGCTCAGGCTTGTCTTATTCTTTTAATTCTGAAGTTCTACTGTTCAACAGTTAGGCAGGAACTGGCTTTGAATCTGGAAACAAGAGCAGATGTAAAGACAATGCGATAGATGGTGGACTTGTTTTGCGGATGTGTGTTGAGAGAAAGAGCACCACTCATGAATAAAAGAGAGGCTTTAAAGTTCGGACATACAAGGCGGCGTCTAGGCCAGGCACAGTGGCTCACACCTGTAATCCTAGCACTTTGGGAGGCCGAGGCAGGTGGATCACCTGTCAGGTGTTCAATTCCAGCCTGGCCAACAGGGTGAAACCCCATCTCTACTAAAAATACAAACATCAGCCAGGCATGGTGGCAGACATTTGTAATCCCAGCTACTCAGGAGGCTGAGGTAGGAAAATCACTTGAACTGGGAGGTGGAGATTACAGTAAGCTGAGATCATGCCACTGAACTCCAGCCTGGGCAACAGAGTGAGACTCTGTCTCAAAACAAAAGAAAACAAAACAGGAAAAAACAAAGTGAGGTCTAGCTGGCAGCACCAGGGCCATCAGTCCATTGTAGGATTGGGCACAGCTACTACTGGAAAAAACTGCACACTGGGCTTGCCTCTTGTCCTGTATATGGCATCTGCATTGATTCTAAATTCTCTCCACATGGAATTAAGCAACGGTGTGCTGGTAAGCTTGCTCTCTGAAAAGAAAGAAGGAAAGAAAAAAAGGCCCTGGTCCGTAATATTAGCCAATATTTCAGTGTAAATATTTTGACTTACAGCCAGCTTCCAGTTACAAGGTTGACTTGCTCAAAAGATTCCTGAATATTTAACAACCAGCTCTCTGGGGCTGGTACCCACAGCTCCAGCATACCACTGGCTATGAAACAGATCGCAACTCGCCACTTCCAGGCTTTGGCTTTGCGACTGCTAGATTTGTGCTCTGTAGCAAGCTCTTAATTTCCTGAAACTGCAGTTCTCTTTTGAAAAATGGGAGCTGAGATGATGCAGTAATGCCACTTGGATTCTCTGTTGAACCTACACCACTTTTCTCTGAGAATCGCATCCTTCCTGGTGCTCTCTAGTGGTGCCATATTCTGCCTGATTGTTATTGTTTAACTTCATTTTGGAGTCTGGCAGATATCCCAGCTGCTTCCAATAAATGCTCTTCTGCATTCAGGGTCTGAGTGGGATTTTGTTAAGTTGCAACCACTGCAGGCGTCCCCAAACTTTTTACACAGGGGGCCAGTTCACTGTCCCTCAGACCGTTGGAGGGCCGCCACATACTGTGCTCCTCTCACTGACCACCAATGAAAGAGTTGCCCCTTCCTGAAGTGCGGTGGGGGGCCAGATAAATGGCCTCAGGGAGCCGCATGCGGGCTGTAGTTTGGGGACGCCTGCACTAGAGCTTGAAATAAGGCCGAAATGATTTCCAAGGCCGTTGTGAGCTCTGATATTATACCAGTGGTTCTCAGAGTGTGGTCTGCCAATCAGCAGCATCAACTTCACTTGGGGACATGTTGAAAATGTCAGTTCTCAGGGAACCACCGCAGACCCATTAAATCAGAAACTCTAGGGATGGGACCCAGCAATTTGTATTTTCACAAGCCATCCAGGTGATTTCCATGTGTACTCAAGTTTGAGAACTGCTGCATCACTGTTCTAAGGATGGTATGACTTATTTGAGAAAGGCATTTTCAGGCTGATCCTATTTTCTTTTCAGAATAATGAAGGGCAAAAGTTAGTGTTTTATTGGTAAAAAAATTTTTATAAACAAAATATATATTACTATTACAACTTGAAAGACATCAATTTCCTTTTCTCCTTTTTTTCTATTTTAGTTGCAGTGGACCGAGACTGACATTTCAATGGCTAGCCTAAAAGAATATAAGGAGAAAACAGTGTAGAGAATGAAACACTGCCAGTAAATACACAGAAGTAATAAATATGCACCAGATAATTTCAAGATAGTGAAGGCCAGAAATACAGAACAGGAAACCCAGATGCTGTCTGCATTGGAAAAGATTTCACAAAATGTGCCATTAACACGCTGAAGTGACTAAGCATTTCTGGCATTAGGAAACCTTTCAAGAGTCCACTAATGATTGATTTACAGAAGTACAGTAAAAAGTGAAACAGGAAACTCTGACTTAACTTCGTCCTGCTTATGTCAAAAGCATAGTTTTCACTGTTAGATTTGGAGAGATGTGGCTGAACAGACCATTCAAATGGATAGGGCTTATTGGTTAGCTGGTTGTTTGAAATGAACACTTTTTTTTTTCTATGGAAAATCGTGCCTTTGGAGAGCAGATTGCAGACTGGATGATGGAATCCTCAATGGAAGTAAACTGGAGGGCTAGTAATTGGTAATCGTGCAGGTGATTGTGAGGAGTGGGGCCCAGGAGAGGAGCTGCACTTTGGCAGTTCCTTCATCAGCCCCTAGAGGGCAGCCCTTAAGCTGGGGTAGAAAGAGAGGTAAGGTGGAGGGAGGGGAATCCGGGAAGGGCAGAGTCCTCTAGCGGGAGGAATACAGACTGACTCCCTTTCCAGAAATGTCAACAGTATGGGGTCTGAGGGTAGAGGAAGGTTCTGCAGCTGAATAACAGAAAAACAAACTGTATTTTTCTCTATGTTTATACTCACACTCCACTTCTGGCTGCCAAATGTATAGGGGTTATTCTGTGTGGGAATAATTCTCCAGTCTTCTGCAGATACCAACTGGATGTCCAATTCCAGGCTGCACTGATGAATATAGACCACAGACCCCACAAGACTAACCCCTACTCCAGTGCCAGTAGTTCCAGCTTGAGATCTGTATTCTGAATCAAGGGTTCCCATAACCCCCTTTTCAGGTTCAGTCATTTACTAGAAAAGCTCACAGGACTCAGGGAAACACTTACTTATGTTTACTGCTACAGATAAACAGCCAATGAAGATACATAGGGTGAGGTCTGGAAGGGTGCCGGGCACAGGAACTTCTCTCTTTGTGGAGCTGGGGTGTGTCGGCCTCCCAGCACATGGCTGAATTCTTGTTCACAAACCCAGAAGCTCTTTGAGCCCTGTCCTGTTGGGTTTTTATGAGTTTTTGATTGATTTAGATCATTGGCCATGGTGATTAGCTCAACGTTCAGCCCCTCCCTGAAGGTGAGAGCCTGGTGCTGAAAGTTCTAACCCTCTAATTACATAGTTGTTTCCCCTGGCAGCTAGCCTCCCTCCAAGGCTTTCCAGGAGGTCCCAGCCCAGTCATCGCATTAGCATATAAAAGATACCCTTCTGAGATTATATTAAGATTATATTATAATATTTATTATAAATCACAATATCCCAGAGACCAAATATGTATGTTATTAGTATGTTGGATAATCAAGTTGGGAACTGCCCTGCTTGCCAACTACTGCTGTACCCACACTACACTGTGGTATAGACCTCTGAAACGAGTTTAAATAGCACAATGGTTATGACTGTTGGCTGTTTACTGTCAGATGGATCCTGATTCCTCCATTTACCTGCTGTGAGACCTTGGGCTAGTTACTAAAGCATACTGTGCCTTAATTTCCTCATCGGTAAAATAGTGATGATAAGGTAACAATAAAAAATATATGATTGTGACCTTATTGTGTTAAAAAAGATATGATAAGGGATATAGATGATTTGCCCCTAAATATGTATATAACTGTGCCACCACCACAGAGTTCCTAAACTCTTGTAATTTCCTGGACGATAGAGATGTTAGGTACATTATTGTTCTAATATTTAGTCTTTGATCCTGATTCCTGACACAAAGTTTCCAATCCCTTGGAATTTTCTGGGTGATAGGAGTTTCTTTTGTTCAAAAATTTTTGCTAGACTCCTAGAAGGGAATGGTCACCAGAAAGATGCCAGGATGAGAAAGTTGGAATTTTCAGCCCCATTTTCTATCCTTCAGTGAGGAAAGGGGCTGGAGATTGAGTTACTAATTGGTCATTCCTACATAAAAATCCCTGAACTATGAGGTTCAGAGAGCTTCTGGGTTGGGTAGCAGACCCACAGACTGGAAGGGTGATGCATTTCAATTCTACAAGGACAGAAGCTCGTGCACCCAGCCCCTTTTGGACCTCACCCTCTGTGTTTCTTCATCTGGCTATAAATCTATATCCCTTATCATATCTTTTTAACACAATAAACTGGTGATGGTAAGTTAGTGTTCCTCTGAGTTCTGTGACCCATCCTAGCAAACGATCAAACCTGAGGAGGGCATTGTGGGAACTCTGATTTACAGCCAGTCTATCAGAAGTATAGGTGACACCTAGGACTTGTGATTGGCATCTGAAATGGGGGGCAGTCTTGTGGGATTAAGTCATTCACTGGTGAGGTCTATGCTAACTCTGGTTAAAATCAGAATTGAATGGAACTATAGGATATCCAGTTGATGTCCCACAGGAGAGTTGATTGTGTGGGGGAAAAACCCCACATACCTGGTCACAGAAGTCTGTTGAATGTGAACATACAGAAAAAGTTAATTTTTCTTCTCTACAATAATAATAATAATAGGATTTACCTGACAAAGTTGTTTTGAGAATTCAGTGATACATTGCATGTAAAACACGTACCACACTGAGCATTTAATGTATGCTAAATATTGTCATTTGTAATTAATCACTGAGATACCTTAGATGATTCTCATTCTTCTTGAAAAAGATAGTGATAGATCAGAGTTTAGTTAGAGAGGTCAATTAGCTAACACATGTATGAAGTATAAAGAGGACTTAATGGTTGTAAGAAATTTCATCTACTTCTTATGTTAGCTTGTGGCTCACTTCTCTGGATCTTCACAGAAGATCCTACCAATAAAAATTCATATTAGGAGCATAATTTATAGGAACTTAGGAATTCTAGAGAAAATAAACATAAGAAAAATTTCCATAATAATTTACGATGCAGAAATAGGTATTTATTATTACAGTGCTTATTTCCTTCAATATGACTGCTGTTTGAAAGAAATAGGAATAGAAAACAAACCCTGCTAGTAATGCAGAGAAACTCTCTAGATATATTTAGTCAACGGCCTAGCTCTTCTGACAGCCCCAAATGCTAAAAATATTCACGAGTGTGGTTTTTGCCTTCATTGTGCTGGGTAAATATAGATATACACTGCCCTTTAGGGTTTTGAAATGCTTTAAAATACTTAGAGGGTTATAACTGTTTGACTCCAACACAGAGTCCCAGTGGTATGTGGCCAAAGCAGTCTTGGTTAGCATGTGTTTGTCTCAGAGATTTGAAGCACATCTCTGTGTGGAACCTTTGGCTTCCGTCAGAGACTTGAGCAGGTTCTGTTGGAGCATCCATGTTTACTACAAACAACTTCATCCCTGTAACACACTGTTAAAGTCCAAGTTTGTGCAGAGCGAAGGACGAATTTGAAAGGAACATGAATCGTTGTACCAGCTGGAGTTTGAGAGCTCTCCCCTTCATTTCTCTGGGTCTGTCCTGGTTGGTTGTACATCCTCAGTCACTGCATGAGTTTCCAGGAGGGCCAAGATAGTGGGGTCACGCAAGAAGTAATAAGTGGAGAACTTCAGGATATGACTGGGAGATTGGGCCAAAAGGATTTGCTAATGGAGTGGATGTGACATTCGAATAAAAGAAAAGATCAAAGATGACTTTAAGATTTTTGACCTGATCAAGCTGAAGTTTTTTCCTGAGGTGGCATACACGGAGTGAGGAGCCAGTTTTGTGAGGGGAAGTGAAAGACTTGGTCGGGTCACTCTTATAGTACCCTATTGTTACCTATGTAAAAAACCATCCAGTGATTTAAAGCTGCAATTTATTATGTTTCATGTTTCTGTAGGTTGACTGGACTTAGCGAAGTGATTCTCTGTTTTTCTCTTGCAGTTACAGTGAGACATCTGGGGCTCACTTATATGGCTCTTGTTACGTCTGGTCCTCTGCTGGGAGCTGAGCAAGGGCCGTCCATGGCAGTGCCAACACATATTGCTTGGCTTTCTTACAGAGAGGTGGCTAAGTTCCAAGAGGGACTGTCCCAAACAGTTGCATTCCAAGAGAGCCAGGTGGAAGTTCCAAACATTCCTATGGCCTAGCCTAACAAGTGCACAAAGCAATTTCTGCTGTATTTTATTGATCAAGCAAGTCACTAAAGCCAAACCCTATTCAAGGGAAGGGAAGTAAGGCTTCACTGCCTGCTAGGAGAAGCAGGGAGGGAAAGAGTTGTTGACAACCATCTTTGGACAACCTGTACCACTGATGTTGTAAATTTGAAATGTGTATTGATATTCAGTCTGGAACTCAAGAAGAGATTGGGTCTGGAAACTGGGCAGGAAATTCTGTAATTGTGGGATCAGCCCAAACTGGGCCTACTCTGTTGATAAGAAAGTGTCAGTTTACCTTGTAGGTATAACAGAGTCAAAAAGCCACAAGTCATATAACCGGGAGGTGTACAAAGAAAAACCTTTGACCTCTAACAATACCCAGAACCAGTGATTCCTCCTCTCAGAACCAAGAGGACTGGGCCATGACTGGAACATGAACACTGGAATGCTTTCAGAAGGAGGCGTCCATTGGCCTGGAAGACCTGGGGCTAAAGTCCGCCTCAGCGTTCCTTACCGTAAATGGCAAAATTTGAAGCCCTCCAATCAGACCAAGCCAACATTCCCAGATCCTTTCCTTGCCCTCAGGCCCATAAACTCACCCCAGACCCCAAACCAAGGAGACAGATTTGAACCCAACTCCTATCTTTTTGCTGGCAGGTTTTGCAATAAAGCTTTTCTTTTCTCAAAAGCCAGTGCCATGGATATTGGCCTCTGCACTCAGCAACCCCTTTTGCTCCGTGACAAATTCCTCCTCTCTGTTTGGGGCATTATACCTAATGTTAACTTAGAAACAAATTGCCTTCCTGTGTGTTTTTGTTAAGTGATCTAGTTGGAATTACGTTATTCTGTTGGATATGTCTGTGGTAGCTACTAAATGAACAACATATTTTAATCATACTTAATATTTATCAATTGCTTTAACACAATGCCTGTGTTAAGCAGCTATTGTAGACATGTGTTGATCATTGTTATTAGTTATTTTTTTTGTGTATATATATATATATATATATATATATATATATATATATATATAACATTTCCTTATTCATGTTCTTTCTAAACCAGATAGATGTCCCTGGCTCCATGATGCACTAATCTGCTGTACTCACATTGGGTTGATTGTTCTTGAGGTTGTACAACAGTTCAGATAACCTGAATATTCATGTGTGCACCATTTCTCAACCTGGAGCCTTCTGACATATCCCTAGAGTCTATTAAATCTATAAAAATTTAAAATGTGTTTTCCTATTTATAATACTATTAAAGCAATAAAAATACATTCTAGAACCCCTGCATTAAAGGAGCCTCTGATTACTAGGCCTTTAGTTTAATAAAATGTGACTAGAGTGACTCCATCTTAAAGCACGTAGCTAGGCCCTCAGAAAGTACCTATACAGTGAATGCTTATCATCTCCCAATAGCCGCATTCTAAGCTGACTGCCCTGATAATTGCAGAATATTTATGGCCGCACAGAACATCTCCCACCAAGCCAGCAGAATGTCCAGATGTCCTAAGAGTGCAGCCCACTTTACTTAAATATAATGTTAATGGGCAGGCTCAGGTTGAAGGATTAATGGTCATTGATAGCACCAATAGCCCCTACCTTCAGTGAGCACATCTATACGTTCTACTTTTAATTATAACTCCTTATAGTTTCTTTTAAGTAGAGGCACTAACAAAGAATGCCACATTCTTCCTCCTGTTTTCTGAGAATGCCCTACTCTATAACGAGTAGTTTCTGATAAACTTGCTTCTTTCACTGTGCTCTGGGATTTGCCCTGAATTCTTTTCTGTGCAATATCCAAGAACCCTCTCCTGGCATCTAGATGGGGACCGCTTTTTCGGCAACATCTTGACCACCTCCTTTTACTGAAGTCCCCCGTAAAATTTTTGCAAGGCACTTGCTTTGAACATATGGTCATGTTAATACCAAGGAAACCCACATTCTATTACAATATACATGCTGAGGTTTTGTGGTCATTGCATAGAGAAAGGCAGTGGGAGAATGAATGGCTGGGAACATCTCCACATAAAGTCGTAAAGACTGCAGAGCTGTCTGGAAGTATAAATTCAGTCAGTGGTTTTGTTGTGAAATCCTGTCTTCGTATACACAAATTAGCAACGGTCAATTAGCAGTAAATGCCATAGTGAAAAACAAAGAATTTTTTCGTTAAACACCATTTTAAAATTTCAGTATTGTATTTTAGAGTGTGCTAATTGGCCTTTCAAGATAATGGATCTATTGTTTTAAGAAAGCTTTATTTTCTAAAAAGAAAATAATTACAGTAACAATAATAGTTCCAGTGCTGCGTGTGGTGGCTCATGCCTGTAATCCCAGAAATTTCGGAGGCCGAAGTGGGAAGATTGCTTGAGCCCAGCAGTTTAAAACCAGCCTGGGCAACATAGTGAGACTCCATCTCTATAAAAAAATTTTAAAAAATTATACCAGCATGGTGGCATGTGCCTGTGGTCCTAGCTACCTGGGAGGCTGAAGTGGGAGAATTGCTTGAGCCGAAGAGATAGAGACTTAATTGAGCCCTGATTGTGCCACTGCACCCAGCTTGGGTGACAGAGAGAGACTTTGTCTCATAATAATAATAATAATAATAATAATAATAGTTCCAATGGCCAAGATTTGCAACAAGTAAAACTAAATACTTCAGTATATTTTCTACTATTAAACCAAACATGAGCATTAGTGACAGCAGATAATATCAACCATTAGTCTGAATTAATATTGATAATTTTAATTTTATTAGTTTCGTAGTTTAGTTTGTATACAATTTATCCATTTGATTTTGTCTTATATTTGCATAAGAGCTATGCATATATGGCATTTATATTTCATTTATCTTAAACATAATTAAAATGATTTGTCAACACTAATGATTTATAGTATTTTTCCATTTAAAGGGTTACTTCATTATTCCTGTTTAAGAAACACTGACTTAATGAATAAACTCCTATAAACCCAAGTAACATTCTTGACATATGGCTAGGAAGAGGGTTTAGAAAACCCATTATAGGACCCATTATTTTCCTCCTAGAGATGTTGATAGACTTGGAAAATTCTTGATCTAGTTGTTTTCTGTTGTGGTTGCTTTGCTTTGCAGATATTTAAACAGGTGTGTTCAATAGTTTTCTGGAGGAATTTGCTCATTGCACTCCAGTGAAGCTAATCTACTTTCATTTCTAAGAATGTGTCAAGATTTTTCCCAGCTCAGCACCTTTGTTCTTACTGTGGCCTCTGCCTGGTCTAGAGCACTGATATGGTTTGGCTGTTTGGCTGTGTATCCCCACCCAAATCTCATCTTGAATTGTACTCCCATAATTCCCATATGTTGTGGAAGAGACCCAGTGGGAGATAATCAAATCACGAGGGCAGTCTCCCCCATACTGTTCTCGTGGTAGTGAATAAGTCTCATTAGATCTGATGGTTTTTATCAGGGCTGTCTGCTTTTGTGTCTTCCTCATTATCTCTTCTGCCTGCTGCCATCCATGCAAGATGGGACTTGCTCCTTCTTGCTTTCTACCATGATTGTGAGGCTTCCCCAGCCACGTGGAAGTGTAAGTCCAGCTAAACCTCTTTCTTTCGTAAATTGGCCATTCTCAGGTATGTCTTTATCAGCAGCCTGAAAATGGACTAATTCAAGCACCTTCTTCTGCTTTTTGCATGGCTGATCCTTTTTAATCCCTGGGTCTCTGCTTCAACATCCTTTCTTCAGATGCCTTCGGTGACCACTCCTGTCTAAAGGAGCCTCCTCTTATTATCTCTCATCACCGTCTTTATTTCTCCCCAGACACTTGCAGGATCTCTCACTCTTTAAAATGTTCATTTTACAGATTCATTGCTTACTTCCCTCATCAGACTATAAGATATAAGAGGGTAGGCTCCACATCTGTCTTTTTGACCATTGTATTGCCAGCATCTAGTACACATTATGGCACATGAAGGAACCCAATAAGCATTAGTTAAATTTGGAAATAGGATAATTCCTGCTTTTATGATTTAGTATGTTTCTGGAAACCCTATCAACTAGGAAGCCATTGTGAAAGCACTGAGACCTTATTCGATGGTGAAAATCATGTAGCGAGTGAATTAAAAGAACCAGCAAAGGATGAAGATGTATTGGTGAGATGAGTGGTGGAATTGCTTGATCCAAGGAGATAGAGACTTCATGGAGCCCTGATTGTGCCATTGCATCCAGCCTGGGTGACAGAGAGAGACTCTGTCTCAAAATAATAACAACAATAATAATATTAATTATTAGTAACCAAAAGTAGGGACTAACTTCCCAATAAAGTGCAGCTTTGCTATTTGAGCTGCAGATATTCAGTTTTTATCCTTATTCCCATGGGTGGCTTTTTCTCATAGTTTGATGAGGGGATGAGGGTGGAAATAATGTTTCCTTAAGGCCCTGTTCTACTAGACAGTAGTCTAGATCATCAGTACCTTTGTCAGGATAAGATCTATGTCAGTTGATAATTAATAGACTCAGCGATCAAAAGAGTGACTTACTTTTACACCTCAGATTTTTATCCATTCATTTTAAAGTTCTGTTGAGTTATATTAGATAATTACCATTTTTTTATTAATTCTAACATGCACAGTTCCTCCATCATTTAATGTCTCTGAAGTTGATCTTAACAACCGATGTCATGTCCCGTTTTATATGGTGGCTTTCTTTTGAAACAATGCATAAAACAATGTGCATCTTACACATAGCATACATGGCATTTGGGAGTCTACCAAATAAGATAACTCTATTTCTTTAAGGCAATTGGCTAATATTAATTGGTCCAGTGAAGGAACTTAGAAACACCTTGCTAGGAGTCAGCCACTATAGTAGCTTTTCTGTAACAATGGCCACCAGCAATCCCTGTTTACCGTGCAGCTCTTTCAGCCAAGAAGTGGAATCTTTCTTCCCTGCATGATTCTAGGTTGATCCTGAGATTTACTTTGGTCAGGTCAGTAGAATGTGGGAGGAGTGACACTGATTTCTGATCCCTGAGAGAGTTTCCAGTTCCTTTGGTGAGCCAGCTACCTTGATGTAAATACAACTACTGAATATTGAGAGACCAGAGAGAGAGAGAGAGTGAGAACAAGAGTGAATGGTGGGGCAGGGGAGTAGAGGGCGAGATAAATGGAGAGAGAAAAGAGAGAGGTCCTTGGAGGAGAAGTGAGCTACCCTCACCGTCAGCCAGCACCAATGCCTAAGCCTGTGAGTGAGGTCATCTTGGATCTTCCAGCTCCAGGCAACACGATGTGGAGCAGAGGTGTACCATCCCTACTGAACCCTGTCTAAATTCCTGACCCACAGAATTACCAACAATAAAATGGTTTTTGTTTTAAGCCACTAAAGTTCAGGGTAGATTGTTATACAGTAATAAATAACTGAGACATCAACAGAGTTGGAATTTAAGTCCTACAAACTCTTCCCATGGTTTTCTCCAATTTGGAGCAAGCTCTCTCCCTCAAATAAAGAAATAAACTTTAATGATGTGAGCTTAGAAGAAGTGGCAATGTTTTCTTCCAGATGAGATTTCCTGGCACTAACAAAACAATCATGAAATGCTATAAGACGTCACAGTTCAAAACCAGATCCCACTGGGGGATTGTCATTTCCTCAAATTACCTTCCTACTTGCAATTATTTCTATTCAATGTGAGGGTGCCTCATTGAGTATAGGGGGCTCCTAAAAGATATTTTCCTGCATAACTTAATGTAAAACTGTATAATCGCCATGAAAGCCCATCTAAAAGTGTCCAGTGTTTCTAAATAAGAAATGATTACCTTCCCATGGCAATTTCATAAGAGAGCAACCTTTGAATGACAAATGTTGGCTCAAGACCATTGTTAGTAGAATGATCTGGATCTGACAAGCGTCAGAATTACTAGGGCACAGGAGTGCCCCCCAGAGCAACACTCTGGAGAAATACTGGAGGCAACTCCCCTGAGAGCTGCCACTTAATAACAGCCAGGCTGCTGACCAAGCAGGATATCCTCAGTGTATGTGGTAGTTTCTCAATCGGAAGTATGAAAATCAGGAACATTGCGAAAGGGAGGGCAAGAGCTCTGAACGATTAATATCCGGTGAAGTGTGAGAGGGATACTTGAGCTCCTTACTTTGCAGTAACTAACTTGGACTGGGAAGCTATTTTGGTAGCCAAGTGTGGAAAGTGAACATTAACCAAATAAGACCGTGGGATTGTAAAGCTAGGAATGTGCAGGAATTTGTGAGTCTGGTTTTCCTCCGCTTCTTTGCTCTTTCAGAAGAAATTTTCCTCTATTGCTCCATGAAATATGCGTGTGTGTTTACATTTTAAAATAAACCACATTATTATATCATTAGGTCCTATTATTCCTAATCCACAGCTCAATCCATGTATGCAATCCAATAACTTTAACAACTTTAACATTTCTTTAAAAGTAAACACAGTACCTTTTCCTCTGTGTTTGCCCAGTCTTCTTTATGGGACACTAAAATTGAGAATGGAGTATCTTCTGCAGCCTTTGACTGACACATGGGTCCTTCTCTGGAGATAAGCTGGGGTTATAAAACTTTCTGTGAGAGGTCAAATCCGTCAGTCATTCCAGAAAACCTCACAGCCAGTTCTACTCCATATGAAATCTGTCTGGGCATCAATGTACTGATGGATGAAATGAAGACGCGGATCAACACCATTCTTACTGCGATTCAGTGGAGTGTCGTACTTTGCATTGCATGGCTGCATAACATCCGGGAGAGACATAAACATAAGAAGAAAACTTTGGAATGGAATCGTTATCAAGAAAAAGCAAACCACAAAGGAAAGGTGAGTATGTATTGGAAAAGTTCAGCCTGACAGATACTGCCCTAGATTCAGTGATTTGCCAGGAGGCAGAAAGAAATGTATCCTTTCCTACCAAGTGTTAAAAGCACAATCTCATTTTGTTATTGTTGCAAAAGCACATTGACACTCAGCAAGCAACGGCCTTCCTGAAGGCCTGGGCTTTTCTCTGGATCCTGTCAGCAGCCCTGGAGGAAACAATGCCAGATGTTATAGGCCATGCTTTACATAAATTCTCACTTGAGGCTGGAGATGACTATTAGTTTTTCTTCAAATAAAGCTAGAAAAAAAAAATAACACAAGTTTCTTTCTAGCAAAGAAAGTAGGGAAATTCATTCATACCAAATCAAAGACCCAGAGTTGAGTTTTCTGGGGCATGACCCTTCTGTGTATTTTTGTTGTTGTTGTTGGTTTTTGTTTGTTTGTTTGTTTGAGGCACAGTCTTGCTCTGTTACCCAGGTTGGAGTGCAGGGGCACGATCTTGGCTCACTGCAACCTCTGTCTGTCTAGTTCAAGTGATTCTCCTGCCTCAGCCTCCCAAAATAGCTGAGATTACAGGTGCGTGCTACCACGCCTGGCTAGTGTTTTGTATTTTTGGTAGACACAGAGTTTCACCATGTTGGCCAGGCTGGTCTTAAAACTCCTGACCTCAGGTGATCTGCCTGCCTCGGCCTCCCAAAGTGCTGGGATTACAGGTATGAGCTACCGCACCTGGCCAACTCTTCTGTCCTGACAGGAATAGGTGAAAGTAGCTTTGGGGGTAGTAGTGAGAGGTGTCCTTGTGATCTCTCACCAGCCCCCAACATTTCCCTTCACAGTACCTGAGTGTTTTCCCTTCTCTTCATAACACTCCACGGAAGGACCAGCAATGAAGCCTACTACTAAAGATGCAAATATCCCTGGAAAAGAAGCTGGAGCGACAGGAACACTGATCCCACACCAGGACTGAGCACAGCAGATAGAGATGAAGCAGGACCCAGGAAATGTGTATTGCAAGTTTGAAGGCTGAGCTTCTATGGAACAGTGATCTTGCTGGAACACTCAGGTGAAGAATGAGAGTGGATAGCGAGGCTGAGAAGGACAGCTGAGATGGGGGGACTCTCATCAGGGAAGTCATAGACCTGAGTGAGATAGGACAAGCACAGGGAAAAGCACCAGGCGTTCAAGGAGAGAACCTTCAGAGATTGCAAAAGGTTCCCACAGTTGGTGGACGGGGGGCTTTCAAAGGTGAATGTGGTGAATCCTTACCTGCAGGAGGAGATGAATGGGTACTCCTGTTTTCCCAGGGTCTGAGATTAGGCTGGAACATTGGCCAGAAACTTAGTTTCATGGCAGGCTTCTTCAGCCTTTCTGGCATCTGAGGACTAGTAGCACCAAACTCTATCACAATCTGTGGTCTGCTTTCAGGGTGAGACTGTCAGTATCTCAGGTAAGATTTTTGAGGGTCAGGCTTATGGCTACATCCAGAGCCTTGTCAGAGTCAAGCCCTCTGGGCTAGTTTAGGAAGCCACAGTTTGCTACTCAGAGTTGGGTTTGAAACAGCTGGGCAACAAGTCACTTTTCTTTATCTTCCTGTGTGCTTTCAGCAGTCATCATGATTCATATGACATAGTTCCTCGAAAGACCAAGAAAAAAGATGACAAAACAAAATTCATAGAATACTTCCTATTTCCTATAGTGCAGGGATACATATTTTCTTTCTTTCCTTTTTTCTTTTTGAATAAGGATCTCACTGTGTCAACCAAGCTGGAGTGCCGTGGTGCGATCTCGGCGCACTACAACCTCCGTTTCCTGGGTTCAGGTGGTTCCCCTGCCTCAGCCTTAGAAGTAGAGTGCAGTGCCTTGACCTCCTAGGCTCAAGGGATCTTCCCACCTCAGCTGCTTGAGTAGCTGGGACTACGGACAGGTGCCACCACACTTGACGAATTTATTTGTTTTTTGTAGAGATTGGGGTTGGAGGGGGCACTACGTTGCCCAGGCTGGTCTTGAACTCTTGTGCTCAAGCAATCTACCTGTCATGGCCTCTTAAAGTGCTGGGATTACTGGCATGAGCCACTGTGCCCAGCCTTCATATTATTTATAACTACAGTACATAGTCAAGAATGTCTGGGATTTCAGAGTTGGAAGCGTTAAGAAAGAAATATTTCTGTGATTAAATATAGATACTGGGTAACAGCGTCTGTTTCTAATTTATTTTTAATACTAATTTCTTTACTGCAAACAAACTAAAAGACAGTGACTTTTAGACCAGCTGCAGTGGCTCATGCCTGCAATCCTAGCACTTTGGGAGGCTGAGGCAGGCAGATCACTTGAGGCCAAGAGTTTAAGACCAGCCTGGCCAACATGGCAAAACTCTGTCTCTAGTCAAAATACAAAAATTAGCCAGATGTGGTGGTGCATGCCTATAATCCAGCTACTTGGGTGACTGAGGCACAAGAATCACATGAACCCAGGAGGCAGAGGTTGCAGTGAGCCAAGGTCAAAATGTGGCCAGGGGACCCCTGGGGGTCCCTAGCTTCTTTTTGAGAGACCGCAAGATTCTGCCTTTTTCAACTATATATCTATCTGTGTAAAACTGGATTTTCTTTATGTACGTCAGCCAAAACACAAGTAAGTAGCAGACTGAATATAGAAGTAGATATGAGATCTTAGCCATCTTCTCTGAGGCCAGACAGTAAATAAATGTATAAAAATATAACAATGCCAATCTTCTCATTGCATTTTGTGGGTGTTGGGGAAATATAGTTACTTTTCATGAAACACATTATTAATGTTAAAATATAAAGCATTTATTATAGTTATTTTAAATGAATGAACACATGTTACAACCATTTCTCAGTTTTAATTTCTAATCTAGTGAATATTAATACATATAAACCACACAAACAAAAGCTCTTTTATTTTTTAATTACACTTTAAGTTCTGGGATACATGTACAGAACATGCAGGTTTGTTACATAGGTATACATGTGCCATGGTGGTTTGCTGCACCCATCAATCCATCTACATTAGGTATTTCTCCTAATGCTCTACCTTCCCTTGCCCCCCACCCCCTGACAGGCCCTGGTGTGTGATATTCCCCTCCCTGTGTCCATGTGTTCTCATTGTTTGACTCCCACTTATGAATGAGAACATGCGGTGTTTGGTTTTCTGTTCTCGTGTTAGTTTGCTGAGAATGATGGTTTCCAGCTTCATCCATGTCCCTGAAAAGGACATGAACTCATTCCATGGTATATATGTGTCACATTTTCTTTATCCAGTCTATCATTGATGGGCATTTGGGTTGGTTCCAAGTCTTTGCTATTGTGAACAGTGCTGCAATAAACACACGTGCCTCACGAAGTTTTAAGAGGATAAAGGTGTCCTGAGACTGAGATGTTTGAAAACTCCTGTGTGAATTCTGGTTCATTTTCCTCAAACTAATTCTCTGGACTTTGTACCCATTCAAATCCCATTTCTTTAGCTTGAGTTTGTTACCGTCTCCACCCTCTTCATTTTCCTTCCCAATAGGATGCTTATGTGCAAGGGTAATGTAAAAATATTTAGCACATTGTATGGCATGGAAGTCCACCAGTACAAATACTTGCACAACCGTAAGCAAAGATTCTGACTGAAAGCAAAAAGTTCAGTACGCTTGTCTCTGAACCTCTAGGGCTTTCCACTTGCAAATTGCATCTGCCTGTGGATATATGAGAATTTCCTCTCTCATCCAAAAGACGGTCCTGCTTACAGGTGAATTCCAGGGGACTGGGCATAGTACCTAGCACATTGGAGAGACTCAGCTGGAATCTGTGCATGAGTCCATAGTTATCTATCCTGAGTGCAAACTGTGCCTTACTCAGTAGTGTCCCTCACACCAGGTTGGAGGAACACAACATAGGCATAGGGTTCCGTTGTGACAAGACTGGGAACAGTCACCAGCCACTTTCATCACCAACCTAGATTGCCCCAGGGAGATGGAGCTTCAAACAGTCTAATATTGTACAATGTCTTAAACACCTGGATTAGATTTGTTTAGGCTTATGGAATGAGCGAAATGCCTCCAAGATCTGTTAACCAAACCAGTTAAACCACCCTAGTTAAGACGTAGTTAGCACATTGCTTAGCATGCAGCAGAATGAGCTGTCACCAGAAATGCATGGAATGTATTGAGATGCCATATTTTGGTGAGATGAGATTACGAGAACTGGAAAAACCAGATTCAGGGGGATTTCCGAAGGCCTGAGGCTAGGCAGTGACCGCCAGCCCTGCACACTTTGAACTCTCCCCAGGCGTGTGATTCCTTGTGCACTTATTCCTTCCCTCTTATTGTTACAGAATGAATTGTGCACCCACCCACCCTGAATTCAGATATTGAGGTCCTAACCCTCAGTACCTAGAATGTGATCTTATTTGGCGGTAAGGTGATCAAGTTAAAGTGAGTGGGGGTGCTAACCCAATAGGATTTTAAAATGGGGAAATTTGGACCTGGAGATACACTCAGAGAGAAGACAATGTGAAGGCACAGGAAGGATGCCCCGTGAATATCAGGACCAAGGCCTCCAAGCCTAGGAGAGAGGTCTAGAACAGAGCCTTCCCTTGCAGCCCTCTGATCAAACTAACCCTCAAGTATCTTGATTTTGGACTTTTGGCTTCCCAAATTGAGCAACAGTAACTTTCCGCTGAAGCTACTCAGTCTCGAAGCCACCCAGTCTGCGGTGTTTAGTTACAGCAGCCCTAGCAAACTTGCCTTCGACTTTCCAAAATCACAGTCCCATTTTGTCATAGGGGAAGAATTCTAAGAAGTTCTTTATTTGGCTAAGTGAAGGATAGAAGAACAATGAGCATTTCCCCGTCACAGCTCTGACAACTGCTTCAGCCACACATGGCTTATGAGATTGGCCACGTCCTCCGCCTTCAGATTGCAGGGGGCTTCAGTAATACATGTGTGGAAGTGTTTGGTCTTCTCAATGCTGGGAATCCAGGTAGAGTATGGCCTGGCATACGTGGAAGCCAATCTTCTAATGACCTCCTGGACACAGGCCCCATTCGGGGATCTCCTTCTCGGGCACTTCCTCTTCAGCCCCTGACCCGACCTTGTTGTGTCTCTCTTCCATGCATCCTGTGCCGTCTCCGCTGTCTGGAACCAGCATCATGAGGCTGCTCAGGACTTTGATGTTGCTGCTGACCTCAGCATGCACCAGTCCAAACCTGCCCTTTTCCTCCTGAGCCCACATCCGCTCTGCTCCCCAGTTCCCCAATGTCGTCATCCTTTTAATCACATGCTGACCAAAGAGTCATATTTAGCCACTCTCTAGTCCCTTCTGCTACATCCAGTCTGTTGCCACATCTCCTGAATTCTTCCTTCTGATTTCTTCTCACTCCTCCTTTCCACCGTGGTTCAGTCCATTGGGGACCCATGTCAGGACACTAGATGACACTGTTTGGATACTTGGAAGGATCTGGTAAAGGATACAGAGAAGTCTAAGGAGGGATGGGGTGAGTCTGGGATGGGCTGTGGAGTAGGGACCAGGTTAAGCTAATTGGGGGATGGGTGAGGGTATCTGCTGTGTGTATTTTATGGTAATAAAAGAAAGTTGAAAATTCAGTTGCTTGTTTTGGGGAATTAAAAAATGAGCATGAATGTCAAAGTGTGAGCAACTTTGCACAGAATAGCATGAATCATGGCAGAAGCCTTCTTTTTGTTGCCTGCATTTCTTTCCTCTAATATTGTACAAACTACCACCAGATTTAAATATGTAGTTCTGGTTAAATGCATCATTTTATTTATTCATATAGTCAACAAGCATTTGCTAAGCATAGTTCTCATTATTGAAATTTAGTAGAAAATGAGACTGAGTGAATCCCTGTTATTTTCCTACCATTCCCTCCATCAACTCCCGCTCCAAATCATTCTTTTAGGCTGAGTCTTAGTCTTAGTCACTGTGTGTGTGTGTGTGTGTGTGTGTGTGTGTGTGTGTGTGTGTGAACATATGGCAAATATATAACTGAGGCCCCAGATATAGATTTGTAACTCATTTATTATAATCAAAATGAAGGTACTAAATGGTAGAGATGCTCGGTGGTTACTATGGTGATGAGTACTCTGCGAATAGCATTATTCCCTTTTGATGGCATTTTCAGTCATAGGAGGAAATGGAGAAAACATGAGAACATTTCCAAAAATGTAGGAATTATCTCCTCTGTCATGTCATGCATTTGTTTTCATTTTCCAAATTTTAAGCTTGAGAACTTTTAAGCTGGATTTTTAAAGTTTATGTGAGGAGAACAAACTTCGTTGCTTGGTTTGCTGTTCTTCTGATTCCTTAAATTTGTAATGTAAAGTGGCATCTCATTTTAATCATGAAAGGCAAAGAGCTGCACCACTGCCTCCATCCTTCCCCCAATTCCCCTTGTTTGATACTCCCCAGCATCAGAGATGCAGGCTGTTCTGCTCTCCTCTCATCCAAGTGCGGGGAAACTTTCTCTTAAATTTTCTGTCTCAACTAGTAACCGTAAGTTTTTGGAGAAGTCAATCAGTTCAAAATATATGACATTTTAGGCTGGGTGTGGTGGCTTACACCTGTAATCCCAGCAGTTTGTGAGACCAAGGCGAGCATATCACCTGAAGCCAGGAGTTTGAGACCAGGCCAGCCAACATGGTGAAACCCTGTCTCTACTAAAAATACAAAAATTAGCCAGGTACGGTGGTGGGTGCCTGAAATCCCAGCTACTTGGGAGATTGAGATTTAAGAGTCGCTTGGACTAAAGGGGCAGAGGTTATAGTGAGCTAAGATCACACCACTGTACTTCAGCCTGGCTGACAAAGTAAGACTCTGTCTCCAAAAAAAAGACATTAAAAAAAGATTAATCATACAGGCCTCACAGAATGGGCAGAGATAAGTTATAAACTGCTGGGTATTTTCTGGATTTAAACCAACTGAGGCAAAATTTGGTTTATATTGAGCAAGCATAGAGATGAATGTCATCTGTGACGGAGTGCTCGATTCATCACGCTCCGAGTCTCCTTTCTAAGACACAGTTGGCTGCGCAGACTTGAAGAGGGTCCAAGGGAGGAAGTTGGGGGCGAGGAAACTGGTGAAAAATGCCCAGTTTCATTGTGAAGTCTGCAGAAGGGGGATGACTTGTCTGTACTTCTTAGAAAAGTTTTGGAGAAATACCTTGCACATGACAATTAGACAAGTTCTGGTTACAGGAGCAGGAACTTACTTAGATTGTCCCTGGGTCATGGTTAAGAGGGGACAAGAAAGAGAAGCCTCTGGTTAAGATATTTAGAAAGATGAGGTAGAAAGATGGGCCCCTGGGTGGTTGGCTATTGTTCCATAAAGCAGGGCCTCTCACCTTCTGGTCAAGCCCTGCAGCCTGGTGGGCAGAGAGGCATGTGTCAGCTGTACTTGACGCATGGTTTTAAAGCCAGCACTTACTGAATGAGCACTTACCAGGTGCCAGGTCTAGAACTATGCACTTTGAAAGCACTGTCTGATTTAGCCCTCTTAGGATCCAGAGACTCATCTTAGCTCCGTTTGATAAAGGAAAACATAGATACCCAGAGGAGTTAAAAATTGTTCCCAAAGTCACAACTTGGTTTCTCCATCTCCCAGTTTCTTAGGCACCATCCCCACTCCTTTAATGCCATCATTAATTTTGTTTTTTTAATGTTCCTCCGAAGTTTTCTGTACTGTACAAGATAAATGCAGAAACTTTACTGTGTGCCACTGATTCAAAATTCAACATTAATTTTTAAATGTAGGGACTACATTCATGCTAAACAGAGATGAAAGCATTCAGCCCCTGCATTGAAATCGCTCATCCTCGAGTTCATGTGCTTTGTAGGGACACGGGTGAAACTGGAAACTATCATTGTCAGCAAACTGACACAGAACAGAAAACCAAACACCGCATGTTCTCACTCATAAGTGGATGTTGAACAATGAGAACACATAGACACAGGGAGGGGAATATCACACACTGGGGCCTAGGGGGTGGGTGGAGGCTAGGGGAGGGATAGCAGGGGGCGGGGGGATTGGGGAGGGATAGCATTAGGAGAAATACCTAATGTAGATGACAGGGCAATGGATGCAGCAAACCACCACAATGGCATGTGTATACCTGTATAACAAACCTGCACCATCTGCACATGTACCCCAGAACTTAAAGTAGAATAAACAATAAAAGAAATCACTCATCCTCATTTATTTATTTATTTATTCATCCATCCAGCAAACTTTTCCTGGGCACTTTCTGTATCCCAGTACTATGCTAAGTGCTGGGAATAAAAATCCAAATCAGATACTGTGTTTAACATTAATGGTAATTAACATTAATAGTAATGATAATAACAATATTACTAATAATAGCTAACACTTACTGATCACTTACTGTATGCCCTGTACTGTTTTAAGCACTTTGTACCGTCAACTAAGTCAATCTTTACCACAAGCCTGTAAGCTGGGTACTACTATAAAAATCTTCATTTTACAGCTGAAGAAACTGAGGCACAGAGAGATTAAGATTTGTGATGGACCAGGTGTGATGGCTCATGCCTGTAATCTCAGCACTTTTGGAGGTCAAGGCGGGTGGATGACTTGAGCTCAGGAGCTCAAGACCAGCTGGGGAAACACGGCAAGACCCCGTTTCTATCAAAAACAAAAACAATTCGCTGGGTGTGGTGGCATGCCTGTAGTTTACAGCTCCTTGGGGAACTGAGATGGGAGGATACCTGAGCCAGGAGAGGTCGATCCTGCAGTAAGCCATGATCACACCACTGCACTTCAGTCTGGGTGACAGAATAAGAATCTGTCTCAAAAACAGATTCAAACTAAGAGTTTGAATACTGTATTCACACCAGTGTGGGAAGTAGATGCAACAACAAAATGTTTGCAAGGCAGTGAAATTGGAGAGAATTGAGGTCAGTTCATGGTCTTGAGGGTCAAGGAGAATCAGTGACTAGATATGTCAATCTCCAGGGTCCTAGTAGGGTCTCTTGTTCTTAAAGTGGGTGTGTGGCTCTTGGCAAGGTAGGTTAGGAGAGTTCCCTGAGTGTGATAAGCTGGGTATTCAAGCTGGTGGGAATGAATTTCTTACACCTTTTTTCAGCTTCATTTCAGATACATAGAGTTGTTTCTATAGCAATTGAACTGGACACATGGATAAGATGGCTTTGGTTGTGTTTGAAAAAGGGTCAGCAGCAAAGATGCCAAGAACATATAATGGGGAAGGACAGTTTCTTCAATAAATCATGCTGGGAAAACTGATATCTACATGCAGAATAATGAAACTAGACCCCTGTTTCTTACCATATACACAATTCAAATCAAAGTGGATTAAAGACTTAAATTGAAGAACTGAAACTATGAAACTCCTAGAAGAAAACTTTGGGAAAACTCTCTGGGACACTGGTCTGGGCACAGATTTCTCGAGTAAGATGCAAACACATAGGCAACTAAAGCACGAAAAGGCCAGACGGATTACGACAAGCTAAAAAGCTTCTGCAAAGCAAGGGAAACAACAGGATCAAGAGACAACCTACAGAACACAAGAAAATATTTGCAAACTATTTATTTGATCGGGGATTAATAATTAGAATATTTAAGGAGCTCAAACAACTCAATACCAACAAAAAATCCAATTTACAAATAGGCAAAGGGTCTGAATAGATATGTCTCAAAGAAAGACATGCAAATGGCCAACAAGTATATGGAAAAATGCTTAACATCACTAATCATCAGAGAAGTGCAAATCAAAACCATGGTGAGATACCATCTTACACCAATTAAAATAGCTGTTATCAAAAAGACAGAAAATAACAGATACTGGTGTGAATGAAGAGAAAGGGGAGCACTTGAACATTGTTGGTGGGAATGGAAATTAGTACAACCACTATGGAGAAGAACAGTATGGAGATTTCTCACAAAACTTAAAACAGAGTTACTGTGTCATCCAGCAATCCCATTGCTGTGTATATATGCAAAAGAAGGGAAATCAGTATATCAAAGAGATATTTGCATTCCCATGTTTATCGCAGCACTGTTCACAATAGCCAAGATATTGAATCAACTTATGTGTTCGTTGATGGGTGAATAGACAAAGAAAATGTGGCAGATATACACAGGGGAATATTATTCAGCCATTAAAAATGAAATCCCGTCATTTGCAGCAATGTAAATGGAACTGGAGGACAGTATGTTAAGTGAAATAAGCCAGGCACAGTGAGACAAATATCACATTATTGCTCATATCATGGAAGCTAAAAATCTTGATCTCATGGAGGTAGAGAGTAGAATGATGGCTATGAGGGGCTGGGAATGGTAGTGGGGAGAGGAGATAAGGAGAGATTGGTTAATGGGAACAAAAGTATAGTTAGATGAAGGAATAAGACCTCGGTGCACAATAGGGTGATTATAGTTAGTAATAATTTATTGTATATTTAAAAATAACAACAAGAATGGCATTGGAATGCTCCTAAACAAGCAAATAATAAATGCTAGAGGTGCTAGATACCTCAGCCACTGTGGGCTGATCATTATACTTTGTATGGTTGTATCAAAGTATCACATATACCCCAGAAATATGCACAACTATTTTGTATTCATGAAAATAAAAATTAAATTACAATTAAAAAAAATTTTTCAGCAGTATGCTAGTGGCCTCCCCCAGGAGGAATCCTGGGGTGGTGTTTTCCCCTATTAAGATTCCACAGGAACAGGCACACCCCAAGTGAAAGCTACATCTGTGTCTTCCTCAGGGTCCAGGTGTCAGTCAGAAGGAACAGCAAGGCTTCGTGTAGTGTTCATTCATTCATTCAATAAATATTCACCAAGGTCCTGCTGTGTGCCTAGAAACTGTTCTAGTCCTTTGGGATATGTAGTGAACAAAATGGGGGAAAAATTCTTTCTCTCATGGAGTTTACATTCTTGTGAGTGAGACAGGCAATAAGTAATAAGCATTATAAATAAGTAAATTACCAAGTACATTAGAAGGTGGTAAGTGTTGGCTGGGCGTGGTGGTTCACGCCTGTAATCCCAGCACTTTTGGAGGCCGAGGCGGGCGGATCACAAAGTCAGGAGTTCAAGACCAGCCTGGCCAATAGGGTGAAACCCCGTCTCTACTTAAAATAGGAACATTAGCTGGGTGTGGTGGTGGGCGCCTGTAGTCCCACCTACTTGGGAGGCTGAGGCAGGAGAATCACTTGAACCTGGTAGGCAGAGGTTGCAGTGAACCGAGATCACGCCACTGTGCTCCAGCCTGGGTGACAGAGAGAGACTCCATCTAAAAAAAGAAGGTGATAAGTGTTATGAATTCATATAGCAGGCAAGAAATTGAGGGTACAGGCTTGGGGATCTAGGGCTTACTCACTCTGGGTCCTGGGTCCTGGAGGTGACCAGGCAGGGCTCACCAGGCAGGTGATACTTGACCAAAGTCCTGAGGAGGTGGGAATAGCCAGCACCAAGGTCCTGAGGTCGGAGGAGGTGCCTGGTGTGTCTGGGGAACAGCCAGGCGGCCAGTGTGGCTGGAGCAGTTAGAAGGAGGGGAAGAGTAGGAGATGAGGCCAGAGAGAAAGTGCCTGAAAGTGCCTTCTAGACCATTCTGGAGACTTAGGCTTTTACTTTGAGTGAAATGAGGAGGGCAATAGAGATGGAGGGATTGAGAAAGAGTTTGGTTCTGGATTTTTTTTTTTTTTTTTTTGAGACGGAGTTTCACTCTTGTTACCCAGGCTGGAGTGCAATGGTGCGATCTTGGCTCACCGCAACCTCCGCCTCCTGGGTTCAGGCAATTCTCCTGCCTCAGCCTCCCGAGTAGCTGGGATTACAGGCACGTGCCACCATGCCCAGCTAATTTTTTGTATTTTTAGTAGAGACGAGGTTTCACCATGTTGACCAGGATGGTCTCGATCTCTTGACCTCGTGATCCACCCGCCTCGGCCTCCCAAAGTGCTGGGATTACAGGCTTGAGCCACCGCGCCCGGCCGGTTCTGGATATATTTTGATATATTTTGAAGCTAACAGATGTCCCAATAGATGGTAGGTTGGGCATCAGAGGAGGGGTGCCAAGGTCAAAGACTACTCCATGGTGTTTGCCTGGAGCACTTGGGAGGATAGAGCTGCTGTTCCCTGTATCTGAGATAGAATACTGAGACAGAAAGGTTCCTGTGGAATTGTTTGCGGGAAGACCCAGCCCTTCACATTAGACCTAGGATGTTAGAGGAGGCTGTTGGGCATGAAGGTGGAGAGGACGCATCGGGACTTTGAACTGTGGGCAGGGTGCAGCAAAGAGGTCTGGGCAGGGATCCTCAGAGGCAGGTGCTCTTGAAGGCCAAGAGACTGAATGAAGTCACCAAGGGAGGAAGAGAAAGAAGAGGGTAGAGGCCTGCATGCTGGCCCTTCAGTGTGAAGAGGCAGGGGAGGGGCAGCCACTGCTGGAGGAGGAGAGCTTGGGGTGCTAGCAGGCAGAGAACAGGTGTAGACAGGTAGAGGAGAAACAGCTTGGTCTGTCTGCTGCCCACAGGCACACCCCAGGGGAAAGTCACCTGTAGGCCTTACTCAGGTTCCAGAGCCAGATCAAACAGTTGTAAGGAGAGAAACAGTTTCTCTTTTCCTGCCATTGGGGGAGTAGGGGGGAGACTGATTCAGCAATTTGCATAACTGGCCCTTGTGAGAAAGACCCCTGGGAGTCCAGTGCTGAAGGGAGATGATTTTAGCCACATCAATTAGTCATTCTCCCACTTCATGGGCTGTGTGTGGTTTCTTAACAGGCAGGATTTGTCTAACAAAATAATCAGTGTCTCCACTTCCTCCGAATCATCCTTGAATCTAAAGATCATTTGAAAAAAAGCTAGGTCATGCTGTGATGCACACCTAGGAGTGTCTTATTTCCATTTTCCTAATTTCAGAGGGAGAAAAATAGGTAGAGCCTTGATGCACAAATTTGAAAATAACGCCAACATTCTCCTGTGTGCCCCGGCCCCTTCCAGTGCACCCTCCAGCTCTGTAGTCCTTAGAGCTGATTCCTACAGTATTCATGACTTAGAACAGCCCATTCTTGAAGCTGGTTCAATGTTCTTCCATCTGCCTGTCCACACTCTCTGGTTTGGGCTGGATCCCCAAGGAAATGGGTTTGGCTGCCTCGGGCTGTGGTCTAAGCACAAAGGGAAACCGAAGTCTGAGTTCTGGGTAGACGTTAGCAGGAGACAGGAAACCACTGGTGGCTTAATTCCAGGGGCCTGCAAGGTCAGGCAGTGGGTGAGTGGCTGTGGGCAGAGCCTGGAGATGTTTCTGAGGTAGCAGTGTCCTGGGGGTCTGCGTCTTGGAGGTGCTGGGTCTTTGGATGAGAGGCAGCTGATAGAAGCTCTGCTCCATTCAGTCACTCAATATTCATTTACCCAGTGATGCCCGTGGCTCACATCCTTTGTTTTTTCATGAATTAATAATGTTTATTTTATGATATCGCAGAAACCAGACATAGCCTAATACTGAGAAGTCTGGGAATGGTAGATGGTATGGTGTCGGGGAAACAGCACTAGCTGTTGAGTCAGGATGGCTTGGGTTCAAATCCTGACCTGGCTAATTTTACTTTACAGGATAGCTTAGCCTCCTTGAGTCCTGTAGTTCCCTGCAAGGGGGCCATTCTCATATGTTCCTTGAGGAGCTGTTGTGAAGATCACAGATGATATGTGGAAAACACTTGATACAGTGCTTCTCACATAGTAAGGGCTCCATATATTGTGAGTTATCATTTTGTGTTTGTCGTAGCAAGGTGTGGGTGAACTAAGGAGCCTAAAGGAGCCTTTCCATGCAGAGGCTGAGAAAATGAAGAGTTACTGCTCTAGAAGACAGGTAGGAGGGTGCCACAGGCAGGCTATTGTTCGCCCTGTTTTGCCTTGGGCAGACATTGATGCCCTGTCCCCACACTCCTTTCACACCCACTGGGAGATGGCTTCTGAGGTGTGGCTCCAGGCCAAGGCCAACTACTAGGGTTTGCCTGTGGGCTGTAACCTCTTTACCACAGTCACCCTGAGCAGAAAGTCAAGCTAGTAATTCAGAGAGCTTGTGTGCTGACACCCTTTTTGATGAGGTAAAAAGGATCTGACTCAAACCTAGCCCTCAACAGTGAAAATTAACTAGTGATTCTAAGCCTAGAATCAGATGGGCAGCTTTGAGCTGTCTCGTCAGTCAGGAACGCATTTGAAAAGAAGTTTGAAAGGTTCTGAACTTTTCTAGATGATTCTGAATAGACACTCCCCACGGTCCATGCCCTGGGAAGGGGTGGACTCAGCTATGAGCATCCTGGCTGGCCCAAGCAGCAGGGCTTCTGTGCCTAAGCACCTCTATCACACCTGGAATGTCCCAGGAAGAGTGAACTCACCCCGCTCAGCCCCCTCCAGGGCAGTTACCTGCTTCCCTCTCTCCCGCCATCACCCAAAGGTCAGCCCTGCCCTGGCTTAGGAGACAGGAAGGGAGCCCAGTCCTCAGCTTCCTTCTCCAACTGCAGTTCAGCCTGTCAGAGCTGGCAGTGAGGACCCAGAAAGTGCATTTTCTGCCTCTTCCAAAGGGGAAGTACATAGTTTTAGTGCTCAGCAGAGCCCCATAGGCTAAAAAGTCCTAGCAGCAATGTTCACCGCCAGGTGCAGGATGCTGAAAGTAGATCATTAATAATAAACAAGTACTCTACCTGACAGCAAGTGGGTATGGGGCAGCAGCCAGGGGAGCCTTAGTTTCTGATTGCTTCCTGAGGTGGTTGCTGCTGGGCGGCTCTGCTGCTTATTGGACGATCAGGGTTGCTGCCCTGACTAGTAGTGTATGGTGGGGTGTGGGGATCACAGCCACGGCGTGTGTTGGCTGATATCTCAGCCCACCTCAGGTCCTTTTTAAATGACACTTTCTGATGCACAACCTTTTCCCTGCAACACCGGTTGCAGACCCAGGAGAGAAAACACTGAGAATGAAGCCAGCCTGCTGCTTCCTGACCCTAGACTGATCCTTCCATAGTCCAATATCACAGTCATGTCTGCAAACATCCATTCTATTAAAGCAGTATGCAGATGTAGGTCAGAATATACAGAGCAGTAGATGTGTAGAAGGAAAAAGTCTAGCGATCTAGTGTACAACATGAAGGCTAAAATGAAAAAAAGCAGTATGCATTTTGTGAGAGGTCCTTAGAAAAGCAGCAAACCTGGGAAAATGAAGTAAGAGGCACACTGGTTTCACTTGATCAAATCAGCCTCCGAGCTGTATTGTGAGGGGGCAGGGAAGGTTGGAACCCTCAAACAATTATTTGGAGGAGTTCATGGGGTTTGAAATAATTCCATTAGACTGATAACACTTTAATGAGTCCATAAGCAAGAATGAGATTAGATAAAATTGTTGTAGATTCACTGACTAATCATGGAAAATAGGTAATTTCTGTGAAAAAAAGGGAGCATGCTCTGGGCGTAGATAAGATAATGATGGACACAGCATAGCATGCAAAGGCTCAGGTTTTTCTCCTAGCATTTTGGATGCCTCACCTACATGTAACTGATAATAATCTGTTTCGTTGTGCCAAAAACCACGTACAGCCTTTTCCACACATTAGCTCATCAATTCCTAATAACAGTTGTACACAGGAGATATTATTTTCCCCATTCCTCAGATAGCAGAACAGGATCAGAGAAGTTTGGAAACTACCCTCAGTCACCCAGTAGGGAATGGAGCTCAACTGTGAACCTTGGGACTCCTGACTCTGAAATCTGCTCTTTTTGACTGGCTGACCACATAGCTTCCTAACACAGCAGACGGGAGAGAGCGGAGGGAGGGAGGGAGGGGAGGGGAGGGGGGAGAGGAGAAGAGGCGAGGGCTGGTCACAGTCCAGATTGCCGGACTCCACCCCTAGATAGAGTTTCTGATCTCTTAAGTCGGGGCTGGAGCCTGAGAATTTGCATTTCTTAGCTGTTCCCAGATGTTGCAGGTCTGGGGACACCACTGAGGACCACAGCTAAGTATAAACCTGCCTTTCTTGGAACGCAGTAATAGTATTGCAGAGAAGCTATTTTAACATATGTTTTCTTATTCTTACGTTAAATAAACAATGAACAAACAAATACAGTTTTGTTTAATGTTGAGCTGTCAAGTTTTCCTTTGTTGTAAAAGTAGAGATTTCACCTACGGCACAGGTTCAATAAGCCCTGGGGGCCACCTCACTTACCAGCAACCATCTGCAGGAACCACATTTTTTCCTATGTGAAAGGCCCTCTGAGTTCTGGCAAGTGACTAACATCCAGTCTGTCTCACAACTCAACCTATTTGGAGAGTGGGTGTTTCCTGGGTATTTGTAGCCGGCTTGTGCCCAAGTTGGAACTCACCCATGGATAAAGTGTTATTGAAGCATTGCAGCGACTGCAGGCTGAAGGATGTTTCACTTCCAGGCCTGGCTGCCAGGATGTGAGGCCCTGGTCGAGGAATGCGGTTAGAATTCCAGGCGGTCAAGACTTCTTCCCCTGAGCCCTGCTAGGCTCTGCCTCTCCCATTTCCACTTTCCCCTCCATTCTTGCCAAAGCTGTTTACATCCTCTAACCAATGCTGTCTAATAGAAATATATCATGAGCCACATACATAATTCAGTGTTTTTAGTAGTCACATTAGAAACATGAAGCAGGTAAAATTAATTTTAAGAATATCTTTTTATTTAACCTAATATTTTTTTAAAAAAATCATTTCAACATGTAATTAGTATAAAAGCTATGAATAAAATATTATACATTATTTTTCCCCTATAAAGTCTATCAAATCTGGTGTCGTTTAACACTGACAGCACATATCAGTGCACAACAGCGATATTTCAAGTGGCCACTAGCCATGTGTGGCTGGCAACTGCCATATGAGAAAGTGTAGCTCTTTCTGCATTTGGAACTGCTTTGCGAGTTCAGAACCTAAAAAGAACCACTATGTGAAAGGCAGAGACAGTCAAGTATTCATAGCTAAGCACTGGTTTTACATTTATTAAACAGAGAGATGCAGGTAGCCAAAACAGGGCTGGGCCTCAGAATCAACTGGGACACCTGTTAAGAAGATAACTGCAGCTGGCACCATGGCTCACACATGTAATGTCAGCACTTTGGGAGGCCAAGGTGGGCAGATCACTTGAGGTCAGGAGTTCGAGACCAGCATGGCCAACATGGTGAAACCCCGTCTCTACTAAAAAGACAAAAATTAGCCAGGCATGGTGGTGGGCACCTGTCTGTAATCCCAGTTACTCGGGAGGCTGAGGCAGGAGAATCGCTTGAACCTGGGAGGCAGAGGTTGCAGCGAGCTGAGATTTTGTCACTGTACTCTGGCCTGGGTGACAGAGTGAGACTCTATCTCAAAAAACAAACAAACAAACAAAAAACTGCCTGTACCTAACCCTAACCCTATACCTACTTAATCTAATGGGCTAGGAGAGGAAAGGGAATCTGCATTTTTAATAAGCACCTCGGGTAATTTTGCTGCATCCAGCCTAGGACTTTCCACAGAGGAACGTTTCTGAATCACCAGACAGAGAAGTATGAAATCCCATCCGGGGTGCCAGGCTAGAGGCCTCAGGCCGCACAGCCCCCAGCTCTTCTTCCCGTCTGCCACACAGTCTAGTTTTACTCAGACTTGAAACCTGATTTGCATGGATATGTGTTCTTAACAGATAAACATTTTGATGAGTTGTCAGGCTTAGGTTACATCCAATTTGTAGGATAAATGCAGTTCACGTGGCTTTCCTATCTTGCTTTTTGGTTGAATTTAAAATTTCTGGGCCTTGTATCTGTATCAAGATTTGTGTGCCGGTGCTGCCACCTTGTGATGGAAGAGACTGTTGACACAGGTTGGAATAAATGTGAACTTGCCCTCTGCTGGTAAGGAGGCTAGAAACCCAGTGTATCCGCAGGTGCAGGGTTCTGCCCCATGCGGGCCTGTATTGATCAGAGGCACCGCTGACACTTTTTTTTTTGAGACAGGGTCTGGCTCTATCATCTAAGCCGGAGTGCAGTGGCGCAATCTCGGCCAACAGCAACCTCTGCCTCCCAGGTTCAAGTGATCCTACTTCAGCCTCCCAAGTAACAGGGATGGTAAGTGTGCACAACCACACTTGGCTAATTCTTATATTTTTGGTAGAGATGGGGTTCCATCATGTTGGCCTGGCAGGTCTTGAACTCCTGACCTCAAGAGACCCACTTGTCTTGGCCTCCCAAAGTGCTGGGATTACTGGCATGAGTCACTGTACCCAGCCACGGCTGACATTCTAAAGCAGTGGTTCTCCAGATGTCTTTCCTGGACCAGCAACAACAGCATCCCCTGAGAACTCATTAGAAATGCAGATTTTTGAGCTCTGCTCCAGGCCTACTGATTAGAAATCCTGAGGACAGGTTCAGAATCTGTGTATTAACAAGTCCTCCAGCTGATTCCAATACACAATAAAGTTTGAGAACCACTGCTGCAACCTAAAACAATGATTTTTGCTCTTTTCGAGGCACAGATGCAATTAACCTCATGGACAGTTGCCCTGAAACAAAGGTAAAAGCACACAATGTGCCCAGACTTTAGTGACCACTTTTAGAGAGTTTATAGACCACATGGGGTTGGATCCCTGCTCCCAATCCTGCCTTAATGGAGCTGGAGGGAAGGGGCTGGGATGGAGGTAAAGAACCGGACATCCTTCACACATACGGCATCAAGACAGCCTGGTTTAAGGCTCTTGGTTCTGAGAGCCATTGACAGCATGTAAAATGGCTTTGTCCAGATTTAAAAAAGGTGCTTTTGAGTTCTGGAAACATCTCATTTTAAAATACTAACATACTCTAAAAAATATCTCTGTGACACTCAATGGATTATTAATGGAAAACTATCCATTATTTTTCAGTGATTCATCTCACTATATATAGTATAGTATAGAAAGTACTATAGACATAAGCTGGAAGCTTAATAATCTAGGTGAAGTAACAAGTATCAGGTGACAAACTAAAATGGAGAGTAAATTCAGCAGTGTTCTAATAACAAAGGGGATGGATTTTTTTATATACTCACCAATCATCATTATCAGTCAACTCCTTGGTTGGAAGCACAGGTAAACTATGGCACAATAAAAATAATATGATGTCAAAGTACCATGCTGCTGATCATTTGTAAGTTGAAGAACAATCTGAAACTACCCGGTTAGACATTTTACATTCACATCATAATATAGTGATTTTGTTAAAGCAAGATGTCTTATTGCTGTGTGCTTAAACATTATTATAATAAATATACAGACTCCCCACCTTTGGAGACAACAAAGAAGAACATATTTCAAAACAGTGAAGATGTCTATGATGTGAATAGCACTCCCTTTGAACAGCACCTTTGTGCAGTGCACAGCTGAGCAACTGTACTTGGTGGCCCTGGTGCTTTGCAGGCTACAGGCATATTGGTTGTATCCTCATCAGAAATGAGGTTGTGGTTCTAGATTTCCCTCATCATTAAACCTAATAGGAAATTCAAGTGAAGAGAGTGAAATATGCAAACTGAAGATTTTGCCAGTCCCTGTGACTGTCCTTAGAGATATATTCTGAGTGTCAGCAAAGTCTCCAGAGACTTAATGGCTTGCAAATAATATGGTATCAGAAAAAGAATCCATTATGGAATGAAAGTGTGCAGGGAGGTCAAGCTTCCTTTTTATTTTATAAAACATGACTGTGAAGAAAACCTTTCACTAAGCCAAAGATAGATCTAAAAGGACTTTCTGAATCTTGAAAGCACAGCGACAAAGTGAGAAAGTGGTGAGGAAGTGAGACAAGGGTCCAGCTAGAGCTCAGTGCTGGTATCTGTTGTGTGTTTACGTCCCGTCTTCTCTTTCAGGCATCCCAAAACAGTTTCCCAGTGCTGGCCTGAACTGGCCTGTGATTGCAGGTGATTTAATCACCATCCCCAGACCCCAGCAATAGGCTGACGGAATAGGGAACTCACAGAGTTAGGATGTGGCAGGGCTGGGCCAAGCTTCTTCCTCCCCTAATGGTTCCCTTGGTTCATTTTTTGGGACTTAAAATATTTTTTCTCCTTACATATTATGCAGTAAAAGACAACTTCTTCCAAAAGAGTGAGCTTTTGTTCCGTGTGGGCTGAAGTCCCCGCAGCATGCAGAGCTGGAGTTATCATCTGGGGAGTGGTTAGTCTTCCCTTGTTTCTGAATCCATGGAAACCATTGCTGCATTACTGGCCCGCCCAAAACCTCCTCAAAACACAGTCAGTGTTGCCACTTAAAAGGAAAGGGCAACACTGACTGTGTGTTTTGAGGAAGCTGCCCCTCAAGAAAAGCCCCCAGTTTCCCAAGGTCCTGCAATTGCCTGCACTCAGCCTCCTTGTCCCGTGACGACATTTCCTAAAGCCCGCGTGGCCTAGTAGGTGCTGGTGTCTGCGGTCTGCCTGGTCGTTGTGAGACATTGAATCCCTCCAGAGCTGCACTCATTCTCCGGGCACCATTGCTTCGCCTCCAGACCACTCGGCAAGGCTCTTCCAGCAAGTCTGGTGCAATTCCCACTGGTTTATTTAGTGGCCTGGGCGTGCTTAGATCCTCCAGGGCACTCTAAATATCCCCTGCCTGGTCTTATCAGAGATGCCAATCATCTGCAAAGACCAACTCAAGCTCCTTGATTTTCACTTCTCTCATCTCTCCTCCCTCCAACTCTTCAGTATCACTTCTTACGCCCTGCTCAGTGGTATCAGGCGGCTCCTCCGGGGAGGTGCATGTCTATCTCATTTTGTTTTCCAGGTAGCAGAAGAAATGACTTAGTTGCATCTTTACCTCTGAGAATCTCAAGGGAACACTTCTTCCTTAGAAAGCACAGGGCACAAAGGACACCTTTTTGTGGATCTCTTCTGTGATGAGCTCAATTGCATGTTCCCGCATTCATATGCTGAAGGCATAGTCCCCAGTTCCTCAGAATGTGTTGGTATTTGGAGGCAGGGTCTTTACAGAGGTAATTAGGTTAAAATGAGGTCTAGGATAAGCTCCAATCGACTATGAGTGGTGTCCATGTAAGAAGAGGAGATTAGGACACAGGCATAGAGAGGGGATGCCGTGTGAACATGAAGATGGCCATTGGCAAGCCGAGGAGAGAAGTTGTGGAAGAAACAAACTAACTGATACTTTGATTTGAATGTCAGCCTCCAGGAACTGTGAGAAAACTAATTTCTGTTGCATAAGCCACTGGGTCTTGGATACTTGGTTATGGCAGCTCTTGCAAACGAATACACCTTTATCCCTAGGATGAGCCTTGTTTTGACCTGTGCAGCTAGAGATCGTTACTAATAAGAGGCTCCCATATGATAAGGAAGACATAGCAAAATATTAATTGTAGACTCTAGGTAGTTAATGCATGGGTATATCCTTCAGAGTCCAGTCAGGAAACAGGAGCCACATAGCTATCTGAACTGGAAAGTTTTATTTTATTTATTTTTTTATTTTTTCTTGAGATAGATTCTTGCTCTCTCACCCAGGTTAGAGTGCAATGGTGCAATCTTGGCTCATGGCAACCTCTGCTTCCAGGATTCAAGCGATTCTCCTGTCTCAGCTTCCCAAGTAGCTGGGATTACAGGCTCCTGCCACCATGCCCAGCATTTTTTTTTTTTTTTTAATTTTGTATTTTTAGTAGAGACAAGGTTTCACCATGTTGGCCAGGTTGGTCTGGAACTCCTGAACTCAGGTGATCCACCCACCTCAGCCTCACAAAGTGCTGGGATTACAGGCATGAGCCACCACACCTGGCTGGGAAAATTTAATATAGGATGCTGAGTAACAGGGGACTACGTACTAACAGGTAGAGACTAAAGAATAGCAGATTCAGGGAGCAGCCTCCACCTGCAGGGCTGAGGCAGAGCTCCAGGGAAGGAACAAACCAGGAAGGGAATCTCCATAGTGGGAGGGCAGGTGTGGCCCATTGGATGGTGGAGATATTTGCCAAAGTGCTGCCAGCCAGTGCTGGACAGCAGGGAGCCGTGTCCTGGGATGCTGGTGGAGCTCAGTGTGAAGCTGCCCACAGGCTGCTGCTGCAACCTGCTGGGTGGACACCACTGGGTGTCCTTCATGCTCCTGGCCAACGTGTTCCCCAGAAGCAAATCTGGGAGAGCATCGAAGGACCAGGTGCAGAAGCCCCTTCCTCCTTCAGTGTCCTCCAACAGCTTCTGTTGACCAAACTTAGCATCATGCCATCTGTCAAGAACAAACATTCACAGAGAACAGCTCCAGGATCACCAGATGTGGCCAAAGGGGGTGAATTTGGAGCTGAGAGACAATACATGGATAACTGGCACAAGGGGTGTTTGATAGGCACGTGTCCGACATAGTCAGCTCTGGCGAATGCTCTCTAAATTTCTCTGAGGAGGGGAAAAGAGGGAAAGTTCAGAGCTTTATAGGAAGATATACTGCCATCACATCCTTTTGTCATTTTGGGTTAGACAGTTTCAGCTTCAGATCCAACCATCTTGAGCATGCTCTGGGTTTCTCAGGAGGACTTTAGCCTTCATATTAGAGTGTTTGAAGGGCCCTTGCTGAACACTGAACAAAGCTTGCCAGAACATTCCCTTGCTTCTCAAGGCCCCTAGGAAGGGTGAGGTCTACTGGGAGTGGGAGGGTCAGTAGGGGCGTGAGATGGAAATAGGATGGGATCGTCCAATCCCACCTTTTCCTGATGTAAGGTCAAAGGTTGGAGCTGTCCTAGGTTACTTGCTCATAATGGATGGACTCATAGTGTCCCTGGAGCTCAAGGAAGGCAGGGACATAGACGCCCAGACTCCCAGAATGGCAGGGCTGAGCGAGCCCACAGGAGTAAGTGCATTCCTTTACACATACCCAGGGAGCCCAATGATGGATTAGAGGGACATGTGCTCTGAAGATTTCCTTCAAGTTTCTCATCATTAACTGAAGGTTCTGCCGATGAGCCAAATATTGTTAGGGTTATGAAGACTTTTTTTTTTATGGAGTGCTTCTGAAAATATCTTTTGATTTTCTCTTCCTGAGCAAAGTTAGTCTGGATCCAGCCTTTCCTGATGGCCCCCCATCCAGCTGATCACATTCCGATGTTGCTTCAGCTTCCTAGAGGTGTGACTCGGCTCATACTAGTACAGCCCAGAGGCCACGAGGCACTTCCTCTCACTCCCCCACCTTCAAACGAGACTTCTCCCACCATTCAAATCTTTAGTTCTTTGCCTTCACCATTATGGGACTTCCTAAGTATCCTAGATAATAACTGAAAGCAGGGGATTTCCCCACTCAATTTGGTCCAGTGAGCCTAATTCCATGGCTGCATAATTGATGGAATAGTTGATTGTGACCTCTCACTCACTGATATGGTTTGGCTGTTTGTTCCCACCCAAATCCCATGTCGTATTGTAATCCCGATTTGTCTGGGAGGGACATGGTGGGAGGAGACTGGATCATGGGAACAGTTTCCCCCATGCTGTTCTTGTGATAGTGAAGGGAGTTCTCATGAGATCTGATGGGTTATAAACGGCAGTTTCACCTGTGCTGGCTCCTCTTTCCTGCCGCCTAGTGAAGAAGGTACTTGCTGCTGCTTCTCCTTCTGCCATGATTGTAAGTTTCCTGAGGCCTCCTGCCATGTGGAACTGTGTGTCAATTAAACCTCCTTTCTTTATAAATTACCCAGTCTCTAGTATGTCTTTTATAGCAGCATGAAAACAAACTTATACAACCCCTTCTAAGTGGATTGTCAGTCCACCTCATCTACCTGTGGCTTTGGAACCTTACTTCCCTCAGAACCCAGAGCTCAGGGGCAGGGGACCCATCAGCTGGGAGCTTCGCCATGTGGGTTGAGGTCATCTTAACCCATCCTGAGTCCAAGGAAATCTAAGACCTGGTAGTGAAGATCAGATGCTCTTAGGAGGTTATCCTGCCTGACTCATTTTCCCTCTTCTCTGTGCTTTTCAGAGACTTGGGGCTGAGGCTGGATGACTCCATCACTCTTTGGACTCAAATTTTGGTTCTCGAATTTGGTGAACCTAAGAAACACAGTGGGGGCTTTGTAGCAATGCAGATTCCTGCACTTTTGGTGCTGCGATTTCCATGCCACACATCGGAGGTGGGGCCTGGGAATGTGTCTATTTCAAAACTTACTTATCCAACAAACATAAACTGAATATGTGCTCTGTGCCAAGCAATGGCCTAGCCCTAAGCATATACCCAAGAAGAAAACAAAAATTCTTCACCCTAGAATGAAGCTTCCATTCTAGTGTAGGGGAAGCGCAGGTGAAAAACGGAATAAGGATATCAGGTTAAAAGATTAAAAATGCTATGGGAAAAACTGAGCAGGACTGGGAGCAGGTGCAGTTTTCAATGGGGTCATAAGAGGAGGCCTGGCTGAGAAGGTGATCTTGAAACAAGGTCTTGAAGGCACGGGGAGCAAGCCTCACAGATTCCTGGGTAGAGCCCCTGCAGTAGGGAGGAGGATAGCTGGTTCTAGGAGCAGCAAGGACACCAGAGTAGCTGATTAGAGTGACCCAGGGAAAAGCTGTATGAGACATGGCCAGAGAGGAAACATGGGGGCCATTTCCAAGTCTGGTGGCCTTGTTGGCACTTGGGCTTTAACTCTGAATGATTCAGAGCAGCTTTACCTGAGTTTGCCATTATGCATCAGAGTCTTCGGGAGGGGCATGTGTGAACCGCATGTTTTAGCCTTCCCATGAGTAGCTCAACCCGGTCCCCATTCTGACACAATTACTGTTATGTTCAGCAGAATCATCAAGGCTACTGTGTTGAGGATAAACTGTAATGGGTCAAGGATGGCAACGAGGAGGCCATGGCAGTCACTCAGGGAGACAGATGGGAAGGCTGGAGTCATGGCGAAAGGACGTAAAGAAGACAGAATCTACAGGTGCTTTTCCAGGGGATTCCCAGTTGCTTCACCTGTGCACTGGCTTAGAGCTCGTGGAAGCAAACTTTTAGGGGTGGGTGCTGCTGCCAGCCTTGCCTAAGTTTGCCCTGCTGCATTCAGGGTGCCCTGGGGCAGAATGAGGAGTGCGGGGTGAAGCAGTATGTTTAGCCCTAGAAGAACCCAGGAACTTACCCCATGCCCATGCCACCCATATGCTTACAACAGAGTATTGTTGTTGATAAATCCTGGTCACACTGGTGCATTTCCTCTTGGAGCCAGAGACGTGGGTTCTCTGATGATTCTCCGCGTCCAGGATTTACCCAGTTCAATGTGTACCTCATTAGCACCCATGCTTTTTCTGGGAAAAGGTAAAGTCAGGAACTGATTTAAAGATGACCAAGCCCCCGTTATAGGTCGAATTGGGTCTTCCCCAAATTCCCATTACCTCGATATGTGACCTTATTTGGAACTGAGTCTTTGTGGATGTAATTAGTTAAGATGAGGTCACACTGGAGTAGGGTGGGGCCCTACTCTGATATGACTGGTATCTTCATAGAAAGGGGAAATTTGGAGACAGGCATACACACAGGGAGAATTCCATCTAAGGTTTAAAATAGGGTGATGCATCTACACCAAGGAACACCAAAGATTGCTAGCAAACCATGAGAAGCCAGGACAGAGGCTTGGAACAGATTCTCCCTCATAGCCCTCAAGGAAACAAACCTGCAGAGACTTTGATCTCAAACCCGTAACCTCTAGAACTGTGGGATCATAAATTTCTATTGGTTAAACTACCTACCTGGTCTGCGGTACTTTTTTGCTAGGCAACCATAGCAAATTAATATATTGTTATTATCTGAGACCAGAAACTCCCCAGCCATCCCCCCAGCTCACCTCTCTGCACTGGTTCCAGATCTGCTGGCCCTTGCAGATGGCAGCCTACCCATCTGAATGCGAGCAGGATGTAGTAGAAGGCTCCAGACTCTGCATCACTGCTTCAGTGAGAAGGGTCTTCTGTGTTACTTAGAATAGGACTGCTGTGCTCTGGTATTTTATCAACAGCATCTTTCAGGACTCTCTAGAGAACTCTGCTTATGCCCCTACTTTTAGGTTTTTAGAGATGTGTTTAGCCTATCATTCATGCTTGGGTAGTTGGCTTTCTTCTTTCACTATCTATCTATCTATCTATCTATCTATCTATCTATCTATCTAAATATATAATGTGCTAAAAAGTATGCATTTGGCATGATGAAAGTAATTTGAGGTTTATCCATTTAAATATATTTCCAGATGGGTTTCTGCAAGGCTGAGGCCATGGTTAACTGACAACTGTCCACTGGCTGTAAAAATATCCAAAGCATTCAGAAGCGTTTGAGGGCATTGCTGGTATTCATCCTCACTTCTCTCTCAGTAGGAATGCTCCCAGCCAGGTGCGGTGGCTCACGCCTGTAATCCCAGCACTTTGGGAGGCTGAGGCAGGCAGATCCACAAGGTCATGAGTGAGACCAGCCTGGCCAACATGGCGAAACCCTAAGTCTACTAAAAATGCAAAAATTAGCTGCTGTCTCTACTAAAAACACAAAAATAAGCTGGGCATGGTGGCGCAGCCTGTAATCCTAGTTACTCAGGAGGCTGAGGCAGGAGAATCACTTGAACCCAGGAGGTGGAGGTTGCAGTGAGTTGAGCCTGAGCCTCTATACTCTAGCCTGGAGACAAAGCAAGACTCCATCTCAGAAAAAAAAAAAGAACACTCCCTCTCATCTGTCTATTAGAACTTTGTTCTACAGCAGCAGCTGCTCAGCATCCTTCCGAGGCCTGAAAGGAAGGTTGCAGCCACAGAACCTTCTGAGACTCGCCAACCGCTCAGTGTGGTGGGAGCATTCTGCAACACTGTAGACCCTGGACCTGACGGGGTAGAATCAAAAGTGACGGTCAGACATGTTCACTAGAACAGCTAAGGTTAAAAAGGCTGGAGATAGCAAGTGCTGTGGAGAAACTGGACCGTCTCTGCATTCCAGGTGGGAATGCACAGGGTTAGCCCTTTTGGAAACCAGTGTGGCACTACCTCATAAAGTTAACCAGACATTTGCCATATGCCCCAGCAATCCCACTCCTTAGCTATTTCCCGAAGAGAAATAAAAAGCTGTGTGCACGAAAACGCATACAGATTGTTCATAGCAACTTTATTTGTAAAATTCAAAACTGGAAACAACCCAATGTCCGCCAATTTGTGAATGGATAAACTTGCGTGGTATCCCCATACCCTGCAGCAAGACAGGAAAACACGCCATAACGTGGCTGAATTTCAAAACGTGATACTAAGTGAACAAAGCCAGACTTAAAAGACTGATTCCGTTTGGAAAACTTGCTGGAAAAGGGAAACCTAGTAACAGGAAGCAGCTGAGAGGTTGCCTGGGGCTGTGTGGTCACAGGAGACCATGAAGAACAATGAAGTAGGAGTGAACTTTTAGGATGATCGAACTGTTCCATGTTGGTGATAATGGCAGTTAAATGATTCTATATAATTACCAAAATCTCTCAAACTGGGCACTTAACCTTGGTGAATTTTATTCTGTGTCAATAATCCCATCGACAATAACAACAACAAGGGGGGTGGAAGATAAGGTGGCAGCCGGCAAAAATCGCGACCAAAATCAGGCTATCGAACCAAGCTCCACCACAGTCCAGGGCTTGAATTCCAAATGGCAGGAGCCGGGTCTCTTCCACCTCTGCCGCTCCTGGGTGGACGTTCAGCCCAAACGCCCCGCTTTTGTGAACCTGGCAGTGCAGAAGGGCCTTCTAGCCAAAGCCGCTATTTGCATTTGTGCTGCCGCAGGCCTGGCGCTCTGAAGGTGGCTGCCACCTGTGTCAGTGCCATTTCCCTGGGGCTGCCACTGCGCCTCACCGCCCACTTCTGCCGGATTTGCACTGGGGCCGAGATTTTGGGAGTTGGGGTGGAGGTTTCCTTCTCCTCTGTCCCACCCAGGTGCCTTGCTGAGTGTTGTACCTACGCTCAGGTGCCAAGCACCGCTACCCCACCCCCGCCCCCGCGCGCAGGTGCCTCTCGGATGCGCTTCCTCCTCGCCCTGCTGGAGGGCCAAGGACTTAAGTTGGCTCGTGGGCAACCAGAAGCTTCTCAGGCTTTCGCTCGGGCTCTGTTTGCCACCCACCCCCCGGCCCCGGCCCCCCGACCCCGCCATCACCACTACCTACCTCCCGACTCTAGTCCTGCCCGCCCCCTGCCCGCGCGACGTCCTGCAGCCGCAGCGGCAGCGCCTCTCCCCATCCCCTACTCCGAGACCAGCCGCTTTATTTTCCTTCCCTTCCCCAGGGAAGGATCAGCCTCTGTTCTGTCCCCTCTCCCAGGCTTGCTTGCAGATTTCCGCCCCCAGGGCAGCAGGCGAGTGTGCTCCTTCGCCCCCTGCCCCTTTGGCTAGCTTTCTCCCACTTCCCACCGCAGACGCCTCCTCCGGGAAGGCCTCGCTATCCCTGGATGAGAAATGGACGGATTAGAGCCGTGCATATTTTCCTGCAGGAAAATACGTTTTCCTCACCCCACGGCCGCCATGGCACCACCTAGGAAAGGGGCCTGACTGTCCGGATAGTTTGAGGCCCTGCTTGGTCCCAGGCTCCACAAGGGGAGGCATTGTAGAAATATTTGGGCAGTGCCAGATTCAACTGTCTCTTTTACGAATTTTGAATTTTAGACATCTTTATTTTACTCTCTTTAAATGAACACATGCAGGTGGTAAACTGAAGCGGTTTAAAAGGGTGTTCAATATAGGCCAGTCTCTCTCCTTGTCCACTGCCCAGAAGAAATCCTTCCGGCCATTTCCCAAGCATGAATAAGTTTGTCTACAGAAACAAATGAGACCAACCCATCAGCCTTCCGTTTGTTCCTTTAATACATTGTGTCTTGGGAAATCGTTCTACATCAATACAGGGAGAGTTACTTACTGCATGCCTTCGAGCAAAGGCTTTCTACCTGTGGTCGCCAGACGAACTGCATCAGCATCTTCAGGGAACTTGTTGGAGTTACACATTCTTAAGCCCCATTTCAGACGAGTTGAATCAGAAACTGGTGTGAGGCTTGTTGGTGAGTGTTATAACAAGCACCCCATCTTCAGATTTGGAGTAGGGTGAGGAAAAGATTTGCTCCATTTCTTATTCCATTGTTTTGACATGCCATAATTTATTTAGCTATTTTAAAAAGACAGAGTTTTCAATGAATCTGACAGTCACACTATTTAAAGATAATTTACGTAAACCAATAAAAGGAGAAAGTCAAAATGAGGAACCACTTTTAACTCCAAGAAAAATTTCACAGGTTTCATGTGGACCTGTTTATTACTACAAAACCCGTGAGGTCATATTTGGTGATTAAGTGTATCCAGGTTGATGAGCCATTTAATCTCTTACACAAACACAGTTTTCAAGAGGACAAATGTGATCTTTTAAAATAAGCATATGTGTAGTTTCCAATAACAAACATATGTGGTCTCAAAGTTATAGGTCAACAGTCCCATTAGATAATTGTGAAAACAAACCTTTACATATTAGGAAAGCTTTTGGCTCTTTTTAGTAAACTGATTTTGATAGAAAATTAGCTTCATCTGCACAAGATACAGAAAAAAGTATAGACTTATTTTAATGTTGCAGTAATTGGCTGGTAGATATTCTCTAACTTTTCCCTTTAATCTTTTAAAACAATGGATCACGGCTAACCAGAAGCTGTACTTATCAAAAGCACTTGTATCCACAGCTTTTTCATTCAAAGCAGTCACAAGACCATGGAAACTTGTGGTCCATCGTTTCAGACTATTACTTTAACCGAGAATGAATCAAAGCATTCTGGCTTACACTTGCCTACTTCACTCGGTCCTCTACGTAATGGGCATCTAGACTGCTTGCAGGTATTGCCTAACCAAGTCATTGCTTCAGTGGTCACTTTCTACACATGTGCAATTATGGTGGAGGATAGGTTCTTAGAAGCAAAACTATTTTGTCAAAGGTTATGTGGATTTTACATCTGAGGAATATTGCCACATTTAAAAAAAGAGGTTGTTGCAATTTACATGGTATATATTTTAATATACATTTTCTACATCCTTGCTAACATCTTGTTTGTGTGTTTTTTTAATTTTATTTTAAAAACATTTAAATATTTTGCTTGTGTGCAAGGCAAAGGAGAGGTTTCCTATTGTCATCATTTCATTTCTTTAATTACGAGCCATTTGGGTGTCTTTTTCCATTTATGCTTCTTTCCCAATCTTCTATGGGACCACAGGTTGGTTGGTTTGTTTTTCACTAATTTGCAAGTGCTCTTTATATGTTAAGTAAATGAGTCCTTTGACATCTGTGTTACAAATAACTTTTTTCTTAGTTGTTTTATCTTTTCACTTAATTTTTTTCATCCAGAAAACTTTAACTTTTATATAGTCAAAATGGTCAGTCTTTGTCTTTATGGCTTCTAGTTTTCGATGATACTTTGAAAACATTTCCTTTCTCCAAGGCACAGAAAAATTCACTCATATTTTCTCCTGGAATTGGGAGGCTATATGACATAGTGATTAAGTGTATGGGCTTTGGAGTTAGGCTGCCTGTGTTTAAATCAAACGTCCTGTGTGATCTTGGCTAACTTACTTAACCTCTCTGGACTCAGATGCATCATTTGTACCTATCACACAGGGATATTGTGAGGTAATGCTTGGCATAGGGTAAATGCTCAATTAATGTTATTTCTTGTTATTTTTAATCCAGTGCCTTTCTGGCTTTACTTATTTATTCGTTAGGAGTTAGTTTTCATGCAGGGAGTAAGCCAGGGATCTAGCAATTGTTTCCCAAATTAAGCAATGGATAGGAAGAGGCAACATTATTATTATTAGTAGATGTCACTGTACTACAAATTAAAAAAAAAAGCCTAAAAAATGAAAACTAAAAAAAAATAGGCGATTGTGATAATGTGGCTTATTACAATAATTAATAAATTTGCTATACAAAAAGCAGACAGAAAACTAATGGAAGAAATGTCTTCCCAAGGTCATTTGTTGATTGATCTCTTTTCTCACTGATTTGGAATGCCAGCGTTACTAGACACTAAACACATTTGTATTTGAGCCTGTTTATTAACTTTGTATTTTTTATTGGCTTAACATTTTCTTATTAAACACTAAACTGTTCAATTATTTAGCTTTATAATTCATTTAAATAGGTAGTAGTTACTTCTTTGCATTATTCTTTTGTTTCATAATTTCCTATTATTACATGTATATTTTTCCATATGAACTTAGGATTTTAAATTATAAATTAATAGGGGAAGAATTGACATCTTTACATTATTTCTTTCTTATCTAAGAACAAGATATTTTCCTTAGACAAGTCTTCTGCTCAGAGGAAACTTAAATGTTTCTTTATTAAAGGTCTACACATTTCATGTTAGTTTTTGTTCTTGTGGCTGTTGTCTATTGGTTCTTCTCTTTCATTAGTTTTCTGCCTACTTTTTACATGTAGGAAAATGATTATTGTAATTTAGCCACTTTGCTTAATTCTCTTGGATGTTGATAGTTTCCCAGTTGATTCTTTTGGAGTTCAATGATATCTACAAATAATGATGCTGCTTCCTCATTTCCAATGTTTAAACTTTATTTTGTTTCTTTTGTCTAATTGTGTTAACACAGCCTTCACAATGATGTTCAATCATGGTGTTGATGGGGGCATTCCATGTGGGCTTCTGAATTTACGTGTCTAGAGTTTTGCCAGTTAGTATGGTGCTGGATTTGCTTTGAGAGACTTCTCTATATTGTGGGCATTCTCTGGTGGCCTTTCAAGTCTATTTCCCTTTTCCGTTGTCAGTAGTCCTTAAATCTTGCTTTGGGAGTGACCATCCATTTCTTATTCTCAGTCCTGTGGTTCTGGTAAGAGGAATCTCACTTGTACCTGTGGAGAATTAAGTCTCTCCTAGATTCCTCAGTGCTCCTATTCAGAAGCTGTAGCCTCCTGAGATGCAGAAATGTGTATATTATTAAGATAGAAAATGTTTGCCTTCTCTTCTAGCAATGTTTTGCTTTTCATATACTGTGAGAATTAGGTCTGTAGCCATTTGTCTGATTAATTACTCTGACCAAGGGATAATAACACTTTTTTTTTTTAATCTCCCTAGGAAGGGCAAATGTTTATAGTCCAGACTATTCCCCTAGGTTAGCCACAAAGAGTGGAGTACTAGCTCCCTGAGGATGCGCTGTTGCTTTTGATTTACAATTTGGGCAGAGAAGTCAGTTCCAGAAGAGTTCTTTTGGCCCTTCCAGTTATAATAGCCCTTACTCCACAGGTCAGGGAACCAATGTGGACATTCTGCCAGTTGCAAAGTGTATTCCTTCTTCTCGCCCTGAGATGCAGGGTATAATCGCAGTGAGGATCCATGTTGGACCCAATACAGGAGGGACTTGGTCAAGGATGATTCAGCCTTTGATCTGAAGGAGCTCCCATACTACAAGGGGGTCTCTGAAGACTCATGTAAATCAAGAACCAGTATCTAGTAACTCCTGGGAGGTGTGTATATTCCCCTCTCTCCCATCACAGTTACCAGAGTAAATGGCCACTTCTTGCTCTGAGAAAGCTTTGGTAGATAATTCTTATTCTATACTATGACTACTTTGCAGGGTCTTCATTCTGGGGCTCCAGGTCTGTGAAGGAGGTTATGCTTCTCCCTAGGGTGACTTGATTTAGGCTTCTGCCTGTGAATTATTTTTTTTCCCCTATACATGTCAAGCAGCCAGCTGCTTAGTAGGCTACCTGCTTATTCCATTTCTAAGGACACCGTAATCAATTAGTCATAGCCACAAATTCATTCCTGCCGCATCATTCTGTTTTTGAGGCTTACTGCAGTAATCATGGCCACTGTGTCTCTATTGGGTGAGTGGTGTCACCTGGGCTCTACCACACCAGAATTGTGTTATTCTCCTTAAGATGAGGGAGCCTGTTCTGTCCAGAGCTTTCCAAAGTACTCTGTGCAATTGGTCCATCTCCAATATGTTTCTCAAAGCGTTCGTGTGTGGAGATTACTGCAGGATCCCCTAATTGGGTCTGTTGAATGGGGTTGGGTTGGGGAGGGGGTCTGAGCAGGTCGCACATAATAGATTCATTCTACTGTTCCTATTTCGCTAAGGCTTTGCAGGAGGTTCTGGGAATGCACTCTGACTGTAGGCTATTGTAGTAGGCCGAATAGGAGCTGATGGAGTTAGGAATCCTAATCAGCTGACCTTAGGATAAAGAGGTTTTCCTGGGTTATGCAGGTGGTCCCAATGTAACCACAGGGCTCCTTAAATGAAGAAGTGGGAGGCAGGAGAGCTAGAATCGGAGAGCTGTCATCAGGAGGAAGACTCAGCTGGCCATTGCTAACTCTGAAGATGAAGGAAGGAGACTCAAGACAAGGAATGTGAGCAATGTCTAGATGCTGGAAGAAGTAAAAACACCAGACATTTCACTGGAGCCTCCAGAGGGGAATGCAGTCCGGCTGGCACCTTCATTCTAGGTAAATCAGACCCATTTTGGACTTCTGACCTCCAGAACGGTAGGATAATAAGTATATGTTGTTTAAGCCATTTAGTTTGTGGTAACCTGTCACAGCGGCAATAGAAAGCTAATACAGCCATCGAGTCCAGGTTTCAAATTAAACATCACTCCCAGGTTTAGAGCGAATGTTGGATCCTGAATTTCAGATGAGTATACTCATGAAAATAAATTTAGCCTTATCAAGCCTTATAGTCAGGGCTATGCTGGTGTTTAACAAGCAGCTCTCCAGGGGTAAAAAAGAATGTAGCCCTGACTTACAGTATTTTCTTTTTTGTTGTTGTTCTGTTTCATTTTCAAAATTTTTAAACTTATTTTTCATTTCAGTAGGTTTCTGGGAACAGGTCGTGTTTGTTTACATAGATAAGTTCTTTAGTGGTGATTTCTGAGATTCTGGTGCACCCATCACCTGAGGAATGCACACTGTGCCCAGTGTGTAGTCTTTTATCCCTTGCCACCGCCGCCCTTTCCCCCGAGTCCCCAGAGTCCATGGTATCATTCTTAAGTTTTTCTGTCTCGTAGCTTAGCTCCCACATATGAGTGAGAACATGTGATGTTGGTTTTCCATTCCTGAGTTACTTCACTTAGAATAATAGTCTCCAATTCCATCCGGGTTGCCTGACTCACAGCATTTTCTGACTTCCTGTTTGCAAATGCTCTCACCATAGCTCACTGCAAGCTGTAGACATCCAGCTGAACATGAGTTGAGACCAGATGTATAGTAGTTACCATTGTGAAGTATTTCCACTCTGTAGGTCCAAAAGGTAAATAACCTCAGAAATAGAAGAGTAAAAGCAGTGATAATAAGCTAAGAGTGAGTTTGGAGTATTTGTTACCTTTATTTTCAGTATACCTACTTACAAGTGTGTGCGTCTTAAGTTTTAATAAGGGCTGTTTTTAACAACTATCTTGCGGCATTTCTAGATATTTAACAATCAGCTCTCATGAGCCAGTCCAACCATCTCCAGCACACCACTGCTAATATCTCATCCTCTTTGTTCATCACCCTGAGAATGCATTCTCATGTGCTCCTGGACCCCTTCCACACAGATGGATGAGGTCAGAGCAGGCCTGGTGGTTTTTATCTGGGATCCATTGGGATCTAATTCTTGTGGAAGGCCTGGTAGTAGAATGAATTCTGAAAAGAACTGGCACCTCCTTATGAGCAGCTGCCTGGTGGGCAGTCATGGAAAAGTTTATGCGGATGTAGAAAGTTTCCTGGGATGAGAGAGGAGCTGCCTTTGAGGACAAGGCAGATTTCAGAGGAAGCTGGGGATTCAGAATTCCCAGCTTCATCTCTGTCTGCTCGGAGTCCTGCTCCTTTGTCAACAGTACTTACCTTAGTGGGGTGGTTCTCAAAATTTAGTCTGCGTCAGAATCTCCAGGAGGAAATGCCAGAATTCTGAATCAATCGGCTGAGAACTTGAATTGGTAGCAAGTCCCCAGCAGATACTGTTGCTGCTGGTGTGAGAACTACAGTTTGAAACTCTTTGAGAAACCCAGCGGGCTTCTTTATTTGTGGCTGTGATTTTGCAATTCCGAGAACTGGGTGTTGGGCATGGTTCCCAGTCCCATCTGCCTGAGGTAACAGAGGTGCAGGATTCGCTCAGAGCTGCTTTGAAGGCTGCCACCTTGCCAGTGATGTCCTCAGTTGGACATTCTGCCTTCAGTTTCACTGTCCCTAAAGCCAGTCTCCCGACCACCTGCATAGTTACTACTGCAATTTGCATTTGAAGCATAACCAACTGCTCTCAAACATAATAGCTTAAAACATCACTTTATTTACTCACAATTCTGTGGGTCAGCTGGTCATCTTCTTTTCCCCCCTTTTTTACCTGGGTCAGGCCAGGATCAAGGTGGAGAAATAAATTCCACCTCTTCATGGGAGGTATGCAACATAGTGTGCTCTTTTTTTTTTTTTTTAAATCTATCACAATCACTTTTGTCACCATAGCAAAGAAGGGCCATAGTCACTTTGTTTCCCAATGTTTTACACTCTGCCTGGACTTTATCCCGTCTCATGCAGCCACAGCTAAATCATTTGGTTAGTCCTGATGCCGCTGTGTGCCGTAGGTTACCTGTGTCCTGATTTCTTCAACAAAGAAGGTTATCTACGATGTCATCAAATGTGAGTGCAAAATAATATTACAGTGGCTTTTTGAGGCTGTTTCTTGGACCACCTCCTAAACTAATTACTAAATGAGTCTTGACAGGCAAAAGATGGCCTACTCAAAGTGGCTATTGTAGGGGGTGTTTACTGAAGGGACTGTTTGCCAAGGTGTACGCAGACCTAGAAAGCAAATCAGTCATGTTTACTTCACTATCCTGGAGTTAGCCCTTACAGGGAGATTGTTACAACCTAAATCTGGATGGTCAAGAAAGCAAGGATTTCTGGAATCCCAATAGGGTAGCTGTATGGGGACAGTTGCCTAGCAATAGCTGAAGCTGAAGCTTTCTGTAGATGGTAACAGTCAATTCCTGATAATCCAACAGGAGAGAGCTAGAGGGCACTCTCCTCCCACTGGTGCCTCCCCTTTGCCCATCCCAGTTGGTAGCAAAAGGCCACTGATGTGTTCCTTCCAGGTCAGCTTCCCAAGGCATAGAGCAAGGTGGCTGTAGGGTCACATAGATGGGCTCATTCTGGGTAGGCCTGGTCAGTCTGTCCCTGCCTGGGGAAAATCATACTCCTTGTGATAACACTGTGCAGTCGTCACCCTTTCAAATGTATAGGCCACATTCACTTGCACGAGCTCACTGAGGGGCATGTCAACTCTGAGGAGGTTGGTGGTGTTGCCATTTTATAGGCAAGGTGATTGGGTAAATAAGTTGCTGAGATTCTTTGAGCTCTAAAGTCCCACAGCTGGTGTGTAGGATTAGAACCCAGTATGTTCTTCTGGATGAGAACCCACTTAGGTTCTTCTGGTGTGTCCCAAATGTTTCCAGTTTAGGCTAGAATGTAAGTAGACGGCAGCCATAATTAGTGCCATATCAGTGCCCTAGGGTGGCCACAACCAAGTACCACACACTATGGCTTAGAACAATGGAAATTAGTCTCCATCCTGGAGGCTGGAAGTGTGGAATCAAGGCATCGGCAGTGTTGCTCCTTTTGAGGGCTCTGAGGGGGAGCCTGCTGCAGGTCTTTCTCCTGGCGTCCAGTGATTTGCCGACAATCTTCAGCATTCCTAGAGGCATCCCCAGTCTCTGCCGGCATGGTCACAAGCTGGTCACCTGTGTGACTGTCTGGCTCTGTATCCACAATTCCTTTATAAGGAAACCAGTCCTGTTGGCTTAGGGCCTACCCCAATGACTTCATGTTAATTTGATCATCTGCAAAGGACCTTGCTCCCAGAAAGGTGTCGTTCACAGGTACTTGGGCGTATGACTTCAACATCTTTTTGGAGGACAGAATTCAACCCATAAGGGTGCCCAATTATCAGACACATCAACTGTGTTTCTTGGGGTCTTACACCTTTTTATATTGCTAAGGAGAATCCATTTAACACAGTGCTGTTTAAGTACAGCACTTTGTATGACGTTCTCTGGAAACTCATGGTCCACGAGTATGGTAATAACTACTAGCTACATTATTGGCTAGAACAGTGTCTCCCTCACTTGTACCAGGTAAATGAGGAATCCCGAAACAACCATTAGGAGGACAGACCCTAGCTCTTAGTTTCTTTGTGAAATCACATGTAGGTAATGTCGCCTCTATGACTAGAACTTGGCTTTCCGGTTTCTCCCGGCTTGGTTTGAATCTGTTCTGAACAGCAGGTGTCGCTGTTGCCTGCTCTGTGGCTATTCATTCCCAATAAAAAGTCTTAGAAGAGAACTTATTCAACCAAGGGTACTGCAATCCCAGTGTATGCAACTGCTGCTCATTTTTATGGCTTTCTCAACAATTTGATCTATGTGTGGACTTGCCAACGGAAAAATGTAAGCCCTCTCAGCCTTCACCTTTGCACACACTGGCTCAGAGGCTAGAAGACTAAAGGCTAGGTGACTGGGAGGTAAGGGACAAGGTCTGTGCAGTTCAAGTCTGCAATTGCATATGTCCCCATCACTGCTTCTGCTCTGCTAGGTGGCAGTCAGCGGTTGTTGCCTCTCAAGGGACTATTGGAATTATTGGAATGATCATCTGTAGCAATGTGGCTCCTATGAAAACATGGCAGAGCCTACCAAGAACTTTCGTTTCCATCTTCCCTTTTGTTAGGGCTGAGGTGTTTGTTTTAAATTCCCCACTGGGTCTGCATTTCAAAGCTGACTTTCTGATTTTGAAAGAAGGCCACAGTGCAGCCCAGCAGGGTTGAGGGTGAGGGCTTATTCAAGCCCTCCTGATTCCCACTGTGCCTGGGCCCTCAGCCTCAGGCGTGACTAGGTAGGACAAGGGCACTCACCTTTCTCTGGCTCATAGAATGACAGATGGGAGGGAGGTACATTCCTTTTTTTTTTTTTTTTTTTTTTTTGAGACAGAGTCTCCCTTTGTTGCCCAGGCTGGAGTTCAGTGGCGCAATCTCAGCTCACTGCCACCTCTGCCTCCGGGTTCAAGCAATTCTCCTGCATCAGCCTCCTAAGTAGCTGGGATTACAGGCATGCACCACCACACCCAGCTAATCTTTGTATTTTTAGTAGAGATGGGGCTTCACCATGTTGGTCAGGCTCGTCTCGAACCCCTGACCTTGTGATCTGCCTTCCTCAGCCTCCCAAAGTGCTGGGATTACAGGCATGAGCCACCATGCCTGGTACGTTCTTAAAGGTTGTGGCTCAAATGAGAAACCCCTTCCTTTTCACCTCTGCCAAACACAGAAGAATGCAGGCCTCCCACAGGAAATCTGGGAAGGTATCCTCTGCTGCACTGCAGGAAGGATTAGTGGAGCAGGGAAGAAGAGGAAATCACATCTGTTCGGGCTTGCAGCAGGTCCTGGAGGCCATGTGGATGGGGCAGTTGCTCCTTAGAGCAGGTGGAGCCAAGGGCCAGGAGAGAAGGGACGTGGAGGACTGGGACAATAGCTTCGCCACTGGTTTCAGATGTGGTTGGGGATATGTGCAGCCACAGCAGTTTCTGGGGTGACATGTGGGGAGTAGTCACTTTTCAGATTCTCAGCCTCACAAATGGGTTAGAATGCCAGTCACCCTTTATTATGGGGTGGAGGGGGTGTTCTGGTATAGTCCTGATTTCAATTACTCAGAGATACAGATGCTAACATAACTTGGACCATTTTACATTTTACTTGTATTCTTTTCTCTTTTGGAAAGGCAATGTAGTAAATCTATACCAAAAAGTGTTTTAATTACTATGTCTTTGCAAGGATTTTCAAACAAATACTCATGTAACCGAAAGAAACCTCTCATCTATCAAGTCCTGATTCTTGTCATTAGGGTTAGACCTGTGATCGTGGTGACATTTTAGGAAATTCTCAAGTGAATCAGATGTAAATTTCTTAGAGCAGAGATCATGTCCTCATTTTTATGTTTTTATTGTTTCGAGACAGGGTCTTGGTCTGTCACCCAAGCTGGAGTTCAGTGGTGCGATCACAGCTTACCACAGCCTCAAACTCCTGGGCTCAAGTGATCCTTCTGTCTTGGTTTCCCAAAGTGCTGCAATTTCAGGCATGAGCCACTGCATCTGACTGTGTCCTCATTTTTATACCCACATGGCTGAGGAAGAAATAATGGTGACTCTGTAAATACATGGTAGTTTCTTGTTACCCATGAAGGCTTTTCACCCTTTGTTCCCTTCCTTTCTGTGTGGAAAGACAAACCAATACTTGTTAGGATGTCTCTTAGCATTTATAGTGACAGCCTTCATCATACTCTGGCCTTTCAGGTGGGGAGCACAGCTTTATGGACACCTTCCTGGGGAAGGCATTGAGTGAGCTGAGAAGGCTGAGCAGGAGTCCGAGGGTATGGGACGTCATTGTCCCCAGGGCAGCCTGCGTGAAGGCCCTGAAACAGGATCCACCAGAAAGGGCGAGTGGCCACTGTGGCTAGAAAGGAAGGGAGGGAACCCCTGAAGGGCTTGCATGAGAGGGAGCGAGGGTGGTTGACATGTGGTCTAGCAGGATGGCCCCTTGCCAGGGTGAAAGCTGGGCAGGAAGGGATGTGAAGATTGCTTGAGCTAGAGGGACAAGCACAGGAGAGGGTGAGAACTGGTCAGGACCAGAGGGGCTTTTCTGAAAACAAGGGTCACTTCAGGAGGGAAGAATCAAGCTGAAGACTGCAGAAAAGAGGATGATGATGTAAGCAAAGGCCGGTGGGCCTTGTTTGGAATACATCTCTTAAACTGTGTTCTCCCTCTGGCCTTGGTTCTGCCATGAAAGGCCAGGCAGGCTTATATGACCTTCCACAGATCTATACCCCACAGTGGCAATGGCAAATGTGGTCCTTTCTAGTCAGTTTCCTTCTGTGGCTGTTAGAAATTAGTGTTTGTGAATGCAAGCGGCTTTCTCTCTATAACAACTCTAAGGCAATGCCTCTAAGCCATGACTATACACTGAAGTCACCTGAGGAGCTTCAAAAAGCAACCATGTGTGCCTCCACCCCTGGGATTCTGCTGTAATTGGTCTGAGGTGCAGAAGGAGCACTGCAATTTTTATAAGCTCATCAGGTAATCTTACCATGCAACCAAGTTTGAGAACCATTGAGTGTAGCCGGCAGTACACAAATAGCCGCGAATGTGCATTTTCTCGTTCAGGCCTCTTAACCAGTGTTTTTAAAGTGGAATCCCCAAACCAGCAGCATCAGCATCCTCTGGAAACCTGTTAGAAATGCAGTTCTTGGGTTCCTCTTGAATCAGACTGTGGGTTGGGCTCAGCAATCTGTGTTAACAAGGGAAAGGCAGAGGGAGACTCATCTCCAGTTGAGAACAACTGATTTGAAGGAATTTCTGATAGTGGAATTTCAGGTATTACTAAACTATGTAGCAAAGTACACAGGCATACCTTGGAAACGTTGCTGGTTTTTTTTTCCAGGCTATTGGAATAAAGTGAGTTGCATGATTTTTTTTTTCTTTTTTGTCAGTTTGTTTCCCAGTGCCTATAAAACTTATGTTCAGCAACTTTGGAGGCCAAGGTGAGAGAATCATTTGAGGTCAAGAGTTTGAGGCTGCAGTGAGCTATGATCATGCCACTGCACTTTAGCCTGGGCAATAGAGTGAGACCCTATCTCTAAAAAATAAAATGAAAGTTGTCATACTATACTATATTCTATTAATTCTACAATAACATTATGTCTAAAAAAGTACATATCTTAATTTAAAATACTTCATTGCTAAAAAATGCTAAGAATCCTCTGAGCCTTTAGTGAGCGATCTTTTTGCTGGTGGAGATCTTGCTTCAATATTGATGGCTGCTGACTGATTAGGGTGGAGGTTGCTAAATGCTAGGTGGCTGTGGCAATTTCTTAAAATAAGACAACAATGAAGTTTGCCACACTGATGGATTCTTTCTTTCAGGAAAGATTTCTCTGTAGCATGTGATGCATTTGCTAGCATTTTACCCACAGCAGAACTTCTTAAGAATTGGTATCAATCCTCTCAAGCCCTGCTGCTGCTTCATCGGCTATGTCTACTCAATATTCTAAATCCTTTGTCATTTCCACAGTCTTCACAGCATCTCCTCCAGGATTAGATTTCATCTGAAGAAACCACTTTCTTTGATCATCTATGAAAAGCAATTCCTCACTTGTTAAAGTTTTATCATGAAATTGCTGCTATTTCTTGCTGCTATTTCTGCAACATCTGCATTGATTTCTTCCACTGAAGTCTTGAACGCCTCAAATTCATCCATAGGGACTGGAATCAACTTCCTTTCAAACTCCTAAAAATGTTGATAATATTGATTTATTTCCATAAATTACAAATGTTTTTAATTGCATCTAAAATGGTAAATCTTTCCAGATTTTCAATTTACTTTGCCTAGATCTATTAAGAGGAATAATTATCTATGGCATCTCTGGCCTTAAAAAATGTACCGCTTAAAAATTAAGACCTGAAAGTTGAAATGACTCCTTGATCCATGTGCTGCAGAATGAATATGTTATTAGCAGGCATGAAAAACGAACCAAAACAACATTCCTCTCCTGTGCATCTCCATCTGAGCTCTTGGGTAACCAGGTGCATTGTCAATAAGAGTAATATTTTGAAAAACATCTTTATTCTGAGTAGTAGGTCTCAACAGTGGGCTTAAAATATTAAGCAAATCATACTATAAACAGATGTGCTGTCATTCAGGTTTTGTTTCATTTCTAGAGCACAGGCTGAGTAGATTTAACATAATTCTGATGGACCTTAGGATTTTCAGAATGATAAATGAGCATTGGCTTCCACTTACAGTCACCAGCTGCCTTAACCCCTAACAAAAGAGTCAGCCTGTCCTTGGAAGCTTTGGAGGCAGGTATGGACTTCTCTCTAGCTATGAAAGTCCTAGATAGTATCTTCCAAGAGGGCTATTTTTGTCTACCTTGAAATTCTGCTTAATGTAGCCACCTGCTTCAATGATCCTAGCTAGATATTTTGAATAATTTGCTGTAGCTTCTTCATCAGTACGTACTACATCACCTTGCACTTTTATGTTATGGAGATGGCGTCTTTCGTTAAGCCTCATGAACTAACCTGGTAGCTGCCAACTTTTCTGCAGCTTCCTCATCTCTCTCAGCTTTCACAGGACTGAAGAGCCTTAGGGCCTTGCTCTGGGTTAGGCTTTGGCTTAAGAGAATGTGCTGGCTAGTTTGATCTTCTAATAAACTTGGAGTGATATTTGTTACTATTGTAACTGGTTTGTAAGCATGAATCACACCTGTACAAGACAGTGAACTTAATAAACATATGTGTTCTGACTGCTCCACTGACCAGCCATTGCCCATCTCGCTGCCTTTCCTTGGGCCTCCCTATTCCGAGATCCAACACTGAAATCAGGCCAGTTAGTAACCCTACAATGGCCTCTCAGCCTTTAAGTGAAAGGCAGAGTTGTGGTGTCTCAAAACAATTGCAGTAGTAACATCAAAGATCACTGATGATAGATCATCATCACAGATACAATAGTGATAGTGAAAAAGTTTGAAATACTGAATCACCAAAATGTGACAAGACATGAAGTGAGCACATGTTGGAAACATGGCACTAATAGACTTGCTCGACAGAGGCTTGCCACAAACATCCAATTTGTTAAAAACCAAAACCAAAATGCAATATTTGTAGCAGAAAATGAGGCATGCTTGTATTGGGGACAGGAAGGTCCACTCAGTGCCCCTGGAATCATATCCATAGGCAACTTTCACGTTTCCTACTTTTGGAATCCACATAGAAATGAACATGTGCCTCTACCCCTCATCCATATGTGGAATAACAATCTGTTAAATGTGGCAAAACAAAACACTGGTGATTTGATTTTTCTAAGATGGCATCTTCTCCCAAATGACAGTAGGGTTAATTTTGTCCTTTATCCTCTGTGAGGTATAGCATTGGTTGACATTTTTTCCTAGACAGTTTGTTCTGCTTGGAAGAAGGTGACATGGCCTAAAGCTCTTCTCCCTACCCCTTTTTCATCCTCATGAAAAAAAGACTGTCCTAGAAGAATGAAAAGAAGATGCCCCATCTAACTCTCAGAAACACCCAGAGCAAACCAAAGTAAGTGGGATGATGTGCCGAAGGCGCAGATCCGGCCGTCCATGGACAAGGTGCACTTCGCCTCATTTTCGAAAGCCCTATTTATGAATGTATTCCCAGGGACACAAGACAAAATCCAGGAATGCTTCCCCAGTTCAAAACCACTTGTAAGCTGCTGTTGACTTCTGAAGGGCCCGAGGATTGCTAGCAGGAGTGTGTGTAGGGTGGAGAGGGTCTTGTGGATGACAACATCCACAGCTGTCAGCATTGACCCCAGAGAGGCCATGCTCTGATTGAATATTGGCTGTCTGCAGCTCCCAGCTTTCTTTCTCTGGAGAACTGCCCTTGGCCAAATGAGATCCACTCATTCCCTTTTTCCATAAACAGCATTGCTTCCCTCCATGTGCCTGGGGGGCAGACTGGTCAGTGACTGAATGGCACAGGAATACAGAATGCTAGGCTACTCGCCCAGTGTGGGACTACTGTGGTGGACTGTGCAATGCTGGGATCCTGGGCTCTGGCTAGGAGCTCTCCTTAGCTCTTCTCTCTGCCTGTCCTTCTTCCCAGGGCTAGCAGACTTAGCAAACAAACATTATTAAATCCAGTTAAACTTCAGATAGCCAACAAAACTTTTTAGTATAAATAGGGCCCATAAAATACTTAGGCCATACTTGTGCTAAAGATTATTCGTTGGTTGTCTAAAGCTTAAATTTAATGGAGCATCCTGTATTTTATCTGGCAAATCTGTGCGTGCCCCTTCTCCTGAGAGCATACCCCCAGTAAATCATTGGAACATGAAGTCCAGTCTCAAGCTGTACTTTTGGGAACCCTTTTAGAAAGTGGGAGGTGGTGGGCAGGAAAGGAAGACTTTTCGAGCCTCTCAGTCCCCTTTGTTCAAAGCTACTTGGTGAGATGCCCGTACTCGGCTGCCCTTGTAAGCGGGACTCTGGGAATATGAGGACCAGACCCAGACATGGCTCTGCCTGGCCCCCGAGAGGAGCATTCAGTTTCCTGAGAGAACACAGTGGCCACACAGTCTCCCCAGAGCAGGATTCCAGCTTTCGTGGGTTTTACTGAATTAGGCATGAATCTTGATGGGAACACATGCCAACAGACTTTGTTTTACTTACATGATGCTTCCTCCACATCCTTAAGGATTACAGGAAACTGCTGCTGTTACCTCATTGACTTTAGTCCTAAGAGCAATGATGTAGCTTCATTTCCTTGTCTTTCAACACAATCCTCTGACTTTATGTGACTGTTCGTCTGAGGAGCACCTGCAATGGCATAGCCCTCTAAGTACACTGAAGAGTTGACCTGTGATATGTCTGGCTTTATAAAGCAGACTGATAAGTGAATCTCATGTGTCTTACGAAATAATTAATCACATTGCACCATTGTCTGCTATCAGATGGGGCTTTTCAAACCCTAATGTGCGAACCAACCTAGGGATCTTGTTAAAATACAGGTTCTGACTCTGTTGGACTACGGTGGGGCCTGATACTCTACATTTCTGACAGCTCTCAGGTGATGCCAGGCATCAATATCATCCTTTTCATGTAGAAGAAAAATCAGCCTCCAGGTTTCCCGTACAGAAGAGAAACTGGCTCTGGGGTCTGGTTTCTATTCTGTAAGAAGAGGGCCAGCAAAAGGCCAGGGTCCTCAGGCACCCAGGGGTTAGCTAAAGGCACACAGGTGGTATGGCAGAGCTAGGGTTTGAACACAGGTGGTTTGCCGCCATAGTCTGTGCTCTTCACCACTAAATGTGAATGGGGAAGCTAGGGCTGGGTGGGCTGGACAGGTATATCTGTGAATTGACAGGACCTTGGGCCAAGTGACCCACAGAAACCCATAGCAATGGTCACATCACCTGGATTCAAGGTCAACCGCTACCTCCACCAGCTTGAGATGACACCTAAGTTGTTTACATGGCTGCGAAACGGGGGCATTCAGTGATGCCCTCACAGAGCCATTGGACTGCGCTGTGGCAGTATGCACATTGAGTGCTTAACGCTGAGCCTGTTAGTGAACACCTAAGTGGTAACCATTAATAACACAAAACCTCAGAGACAACTGCCCTTGTACATGCAAGGCATCCACTGTGAAAGACTCATTGTGGTCCCATGGACAGGCAGCTGGACCTGGGCCAGGCTTCTGTTTCTGGAGTATGAGGCTTAAGTGATTCTGTTCCGGCCCTGCTGCTTCTAGAAGTCTGTGTAGGCATGCTGTAGCTGGCACCTGTTAACAGGAGGTGGCATCATACCTTGAAGCTCAAATATAGCAGCAACCTACCCTGTGCACCTAAAGACATGTCAACACTGGGGAAATGAAGGGAAACACCACAGCACGATTGGGATAATCATTTGGTATCGACAGTGTGCCCGGAAAATTCAGCTTGGAGCCATTTTTCTCAATAGAATGGATAAATGCTACCATTACCTGTGTCCTTATGGCAACGTTCCCTGTCACTGAGCTTTTGCAGATTGAGTCTCCTGGGGTGAGCTGTAAATTGCCATAAATGTAATCCGTCTTGGTAGCAGGGCATTGCCAGTACCCACCTTGGGCACAAATCCTCACGGTCTTGTTGCCTTTGTGAAATAAGCACATCCTGGTACACGCAAGGTGCTGCCACTCACAGACTGTGACTGCGGTCTCGGAATAGTGCCAGTCCTCAGGAGGCAAATCACCTAAAGCCTCCAGAAGAAAGAAAAATGCTGTGTACGTGGGAAGGCTTCACTTTTTACCTTGAGCTGGGAATAATATGTACAATTATTATTCCAGTTATGATTCTTGAGGATTTGGAACAGAGTCAGGTTTGTTCTTGTTTGTAAGTATACAATAAGTTATTGCTTATAACAATTAAAAAAGGGATCATTTAAAATGCTTTTCTAGATGCACATTCAGTAACCCTCCTTGCTATAGTGACGCTGTATGACAGAACTTGCTGCAGGGATGGAAATGTTCTCTGTCTGCTCTGTCCAGCAGGGCTGACCCCAGCCCAGGGTGGCTCTTGAGCATTTGAAAAATGGCTTGTGTGAGTGAGGAGATAATTTTAAAATTTTAATTCTAATCATTTTATAATATGAATAGCGGAGGCCTAGAGTTCGAGACTAGCCTGCCCAACATAATGCAAATTCCATCTCTACTAAAAATAACAAAATTAGCTGGGCATGGTGGCATGTGCCTGTAATCCCAGCTACTCAGAAGGTTGAGGCAGGAGAATCACTTAAAACAGGGAGGCAGAGGCTGAATTGGGCCGAGATCGTACCACTGCACTTCAGCCTGGGTAACAGTGAGAGTCCATCTCAAAGTCACACATGACTAGTGGCTACTGTCTTACACAACGCCACTCTAGGGAGTGAGAAGTTGATTCCTCAGAGCCTCGGAGGGCTTACAGTTAGCATGTGGACTGTTAGGGGAGTCTGAAGTCAGCAAGTGTAACTTAAAATATGGCCAGCCAGCAAGTTGCTTCCCCTACTTGCCCGCTCCGTGGGAGGTTACTCTACAAGGATAATAATGTCATGAATAATGTCTTCTTTTCTACTTACCTAGCAGAAAGAATTAGTTATTATAGTTCACAGGCTATTAATGAGCAAGGCTGCAAATTGTAAAATACTATGCAGCATAATGGGATTCTGCTAAGGGGAGGCAGAGAGGATTCTTGAGTGGGTGAATGGACTGCCTCCTTGCGGTGCCGGCATCATGTTCTGCTCCCCCGCCCCCATCTCCTTCTTTTGATTCTTCCATCTCCCTCTTCCCCATTCCCCACCCTGGTTTATGATTCAATCCCACCCAGGAAGCCCCAGGACTTACTTATTTCTGGGTAGAAATAATAGTAATAATGTAGCATGGATGACTTCATTTCTCCTTGGGTATGAAGCAATGTCTTTATTTTTTTGAAATGAAATTGCCACGTGGAACTGTAGTTTCATCTCGGGTGCTTTGGCAGGCAGCCTCGTGGGTGCCTTGCACAGCCCTTCTCCTCCCAGGCCTGCCTCTCTGAGGGTGCAGTGGGAGCTGGGTGAGGACCCCAGGCTGCAGGAGCACCTCCAGTTGCACAGTACACCCCTGCCTCCCACGGTTCCCCCGCAGTGAGCTGTTTCCTGAAACTAGACAAAATGAGGTGGTCTTTCTGTCCCTGAGGTAAGGGAACACAGTGGCCTGAACCCCCTCCTGCAAAGAGAAGCATTTCAGAAAACAAGACCCAAAGTAGTCACATTTTAAGTGCTCAATGGATGTATGTGGCAACTGCTACTGGACTAGACAGTGTGGAGAACATCCCCATCACTGCAGTGATGATCCTGTCCAAGCCCTCTGGTAAGATTTTTTTTTTTTTTTTTTTTGAGACAAAGTTTCACCCTTGTTGCCCAGGCTGGAGTGCAATGGTGCCATCTTGGCTCACCACAGCCTCTGCCTCCGGGTTCAAGCTATTCTCCTGCCTCAGCCTCGTGAGTATCTGGGATTACAGACGTGCACCACCACACCCGGCTAATTTTGTGTTTTTAGTAGAAACAGGGTTTCTCTGTGTTTGTCAGGCTGGTCTTGAACTCCTGACCTCAGGTGATCCACCTGCCTCCGCCTCCCAAAGTGCTAGGATTACAGGCATGAGCCACCACGCCTGGCCTAAGATTTTTGTAAGTATAAATTTGTTTAGTTCTTATAACACACCAGTGAGTTAAGTATTCTCATTTTAGAGAAGAATACAGACCCAAAGAGACTCAAGGTTAACCAGATGCCCAATGGCCAAGTTGAGGATTTCTCTGATTTCTGATCACATATTACCTCAGAGCTTGAGAGAACTTGAGAGACTGTTTAATTTATGTGACAGTGTGTGGCTATGGTAGGACCGTGTTAAAGAAAGGTGCAGAAAATCCTGTGAGAACACTGTGATTAGAGCAGACAGATACTATTTAATAACTGGAAGAACAGCTTATCTTCGAGTGGTAGGCTGAGGGGGAGAGCCGGAATCTTTGTTTTCTTAGCAACGCCTCTCAGCGCCAGAAAGATGTGGGAATCTCTGCAGTCTGTCCTCATTGCCTTAAATAACCAAAGATAAACCCCAGACTTCTCAAACATTGGTGGGATTGTTTGCCTCTGCTTTTGAGAACCACGTTAGTTATCTAGCAAATGGAAGCCTAATTATGACCAGGCTCAAGTCTCACCAGTTTGATGCCTCAGCAGGGACCTGTCTGGGCCTGAGTCTTAGCAGCTTCCCCTGAGCCCCCACCCCATGCTCAGGCCACCCAGCAGCCCCCAGCCCAGAGCCTTGCTGCTTGACAGTGGAGAGGGCTCTGGGTTCAGCTGGGCAGCATGGCACCCTGGAGCGGAGTGGGAAGAGTACTGTGTGCTTTTCCCTATGTTTTTTTAAGTAAGAAGGGAGTCTGAAAAGACAGCTTGCTTCTCCTAAGATCAGTAGCTCCTTCATGGGAATCACAGGTCTATATAGGAAATGTGCTAAGACAAAGCAGAAAAGAACAAAGGAAGATTGAGAGGAGATAAAGCCTTTTTAAGTTAACTTTTCCCTATTTGCATGTGACGCATTGGATTACACAAGAAGCACTGAAAAAATAAAAACAAAAAACTCTTGTTGATGTCCCACAAAACTGTATAAACAAAATTTTGCCCACATGTGAGACTTTCGAAGGGCAAATGCGAGTGAGGATCTATTTAAAAGCCAAAAATCTATTATTTTAATGAATGAAATTCTTAGTATTTGCATAGTACTCTTCAATTTGCAAAGTACTTTCGTGCATTATTTTAGTATCAGTCCTAATAGGTGGGTAAGACTATCACTGCTACACAGGCTAAGCAGATTTATGATCTGTTTGACCTTGGACAAGATACTTCGCCTTTCTCAGAATCTGTTTCCTCGGTGGTTAGATGGTATGTATTTGTCAGGCTGGATGTCACCAACAGATTAAACTGCATCATTCAAGACCAGCTGGAGGGGGAAAGATTTGGGTGGGAGGATTAGTGAGAAGCCATCAAGGATCAGTACCGTTTAGGTCAAGTTCAGGCCTGGCAAGAGGGATCAAAGAGGAATTCTTGTAGTTAATGTCAAAACAAGTGGCTGAATGTGGCAGACACACTGTAATGTGACCCAATGGGTCACCCCTGGTGAATCTCCTTCCCTTGAGTACAGGTGGAACCCATGACTTGTTTCTCACCAGTGGAAGATGGCAAAGCTTATGGATGCCTTGCCCTCCTGGGTTCTCTTGTATGGGGAAGGTGAGTGATGTCACTTTCTTGATTAGGTCACTTAGCAGAAAGCTAAGTAAAGAAGGTGCCAATAAGGGGAGAGGGCCACATAGCCGAGAACAGTTAGTGACCTCTAGGGACCGAGAGTGGACAACAGCCAGCAAAAGGTCAGCACCCTCAGGCACGGAGCCACAAGGATATGAATTCTGCCAACAACATGAGTGATCCCAGAAACTGATTTCTCAGTCAGGTCTTCATATGAGAACCCAGTGCAGCCATGATGTTCATTGCAGCCTCTGAGAACCTGAGAAGAGGGCCCAATTAAGCTAGGTTCGTAATCTTGACCCAGATAATAAATAGTTAGGTGGTAGATGTGCCCACAACTCCTGGGCAGCACGGCATACCCTGAGAGTGATCCTGCATGGCAGATGTACCTGAATGTGTGTTTGGAGTTCCAAGTTAAGGAATCTGGAGTGGCCAGCCTGGAGGTACATTCCTTATCCTGAGGGAACCTCTAAACCCTGTCCCCAGTATTCTCATGGAATATGGACCATAAAGGGGATTTCAGCACTTTGTTTTGGGTTAAGTGAAGGTTGCAGGTGGAGTCTGTCATGGGGAAGGTGTTGGGTGAAAATGCTCTATAAACTGCATGCCTCTTGAAAGCGGTTGTAGAACTTCTGACCAGCCGACCACCACTGGGATACGTGGTTCTTGACCAGCCTGCTGCCACTGGGCCATCCCTGTGTGCACGTTTCCTGCTAATAGAGCCTGTGTCTTGTTTGCTGGCTTTGGGTCTCTTCTTTGGCCTCTCAAACATGGCACCAACCCCATTGAAGTTAATAGAGGTCCAGTACAACATGGGTGTTGCTTAAGCCACTAAGTCTGTGGTAATTTGTGACATGGCAAAAGAGAAGTAATATAGTGGGGTTAGGGGAGGCTGTGAACCATCAACTGCCTGAAAGGGGACATAAAGCCCAGCTCAGACCAGTGCAGTGGCTCACACCTGTAATCCCAGTGCTTTCGGAGGCTGAGCTGCTGTTGTTCCAAACCCCTATTCACCCCAGGGGGGAGGGCACCAGCTTCAGGAGGCCAAATAGACCAAGAGCCAGCAAGTGAGACATGGGGTTTTACTGAGGGCTTATATACAGGGAGCAGAGTGCAGTGGCAGTGGGCTGGACAGGAGAACTGCAACTGCTCACAAAAGGCAGACAGTTTCTGCGTCATTTTCACTCAGCACCCTTTCCCTAACAGCCTCCACCTGGCAACCTTCATTCAACCCAAAATTTTCGGCCTCAAGCTCCTTTATAGCCCGTGTTCCACAGGTCTGGCCAGGGACTCGGATGTTCCCCAGACAAAGAACAAATCTCTGTGTTGGTCGCTTCCAGATTGCCTAGCCCAGAACACACCTTCAGGTGCATCTCCACCCAAGGTCATTCTCGGGTAATGCTCGTTATTGCTCTCAGGTGTGTTTACCATGCAGGTTGGGGGATGGCTTGAAGCCAGGAATTTGAGACCAGCCTGGGCAACATAGCAAGACCTCATCTCTATAAAAAATTTAAACTAGCCAGGCATGGTGGCATGTACTTGGAGTGCCAGCTACTTCGGTGGCTGAGGCATGAGGATCACTTGAGTCTATGAGTTAAACGTTATGGTGAGCTGTGGTCCTCACTGCACTCCAGCCTGGGCCACAGAATTAGACCCTAACTCAAAACAAAATCCATCTTAAGGCCCCACAGGGACAGGTGTGTGCGGCAGGGACACAACATTGCCTGGTGCGAGAGCGTGCGGTGCCTCTAGTTCTGACTGCAGGCATATGTGACTGTATACCATGCTGTATGAAAGGCAGGAGCTGCTAATGTACTGGCCAGCATGGAGATGCCAGGTGCCCATTAGGAGCAGCTACACGCAGGCCAGGATAGGAAGCTGCTTCTTAGGGTAGTGACATTTTTAAGTGGGGATAAAATGAGACACAGATGAACCACTGACTTCAAGCTTGGAGAGACTCAGGGATGCATTAATTTCCTCTCTGGAAGATGAGGATACTATGAGGTATGTTGGTTAATCAGACAGACACCAGAGAGCTGATCTTACTCCCAAATATGTCAGCTCAGTCAAAGAACATATGAGTAGCTCTTGCGTGATCAGGAGATATTTCTCATTTGGATTCAGGAATTCAGATCTATAATGACAAGCTTTCTATGGACAAAAGTTCACACAACTATCTGCCTGGATCTTAGCTCACCACTGGGATGGGTGAGCTGTCACTAAGCAACTGGAGCTCTAGCCAACTTGAGGGATGCTCAGATGCTACAGTCACACAAAGTTCACAGCCATCTGCAGCAAGTCTGTCTTGTTTGTATTCATGGCTACAGGAATTTGAGCTCTGCTCCAGCCTCTCACCCAGACAGAAGCCCATCCACAGCTGCACCCCGTATATAATGACAGCTTTCACTTATCTTTGGTAAGTACCAGGGCAGTGCAACATCAGCTGGATAAATATTTCCCTGAAAGAGCTGTCAACAGACCACTTTGAACCCCTGTAGCTGTCCTTGCTGGCCACACAGGAAACTGGCTCTTCCTGGTTTCCCACAGAGATTACACAGGACTGTACAGCTAGGGGTTTTAGACTCCAAATAAGGCTCTGGTTCTTAAACTTGGCTGCACATTAGAAAGTCCTGGCCATATCTCAGATGCGTAGTATCAGAATCTCTGCAGGTGGGTACCAGGCATTAGTATTTTTTTAGCAAACTCCTCAGGTGATTCCCAGGAGCAGCCGAGGATGAGAACCACTGAAATCAGGGTCTTTACTGCTTTATCATCTCTAGCATGTAGGCCTGAAGTTCACTGATCATGGGACACCTGTACATGTTTGAATGTAAATATAGAGGTATTCATATATGCATATACAATGAATGATATACATAGGTATATGATATATTTATTTCTTTCCCTTCAAAGCAACAGACACTGCCAGGCACATAGGTAGAACTGCAGCAACAGAATGTGATGAATTTCAGCATCCCACAACTGTTCATATTACTCTTTTGACCTTAAATAATAAAACAAAGTAATCTTTGGTGACCATTGGGTTAATATACTTACCTCCTACTTTCGGAGTTGATTCTCAGCATACAGCCTCAGGGATGGGCACTCGTTGGTGCCAGGCAGGTTTTTGGCCACAGAACATAACTGTACTTTCCCATTGGTCCCTGTCTGCCATCACCACCATCACAGCTCCAGACTGGAACTCCTGGCATGGTCTAGTCTACAGAGGCACTTGGGAGTCTGAGGAACCTCTAGCCTGGAGTGATGCAGGAACTATCACCACGGCTCCCAGCCCTAACTTCACAATCATCTATAGAGCAAATAACATACCGTCTTAAAACAACAGAATCCATTCTTACAGAGCTACCGATTCATCCTCTCCGGGGTTGGCAACTAGGTAGCAGAATTTTTGAAAAACTCCAGAAAATCTGGCTGTTACTGAAAAACTCAACTTGTCTCCTAAACAAATGCCCTAGGGTCATCATTTCGACACTATCACTGGCCTCAAGACACAGATTCCACATTGTCTCATTCCACTCTCTGGTTTGTATAGAAGGTTGGATGGCAGTAGAAGTGACATTGGAAACTGATGCATTAAATCGCAATCCTGTGTGCTTTCTCAGATTCCCTTTTCTGTCTCGTTCTCCCTCATTTGGCATAACCCACCTGAGTCACTTTCTACGTCTAAGCTAAGATGAAATGTAACAGTTTGGGGTATGGCCTCTGGTTTTCTGAGAGACAGACAGGAGCTAGAGGATGCAATTGTTCATCAACTAGAAATGGTGTCCTTCCTCTTTCCCTTCCAAGGACTGGCTTGTTGCAGTTTCTTCTCCTCGCAAAACTTCTGAAGAAAATCCCAGTGTGAACATGCTAGCTTAATGACTTACTGTGTCCTGGTCAGTGCAGTAATGCATCACATTATAGTTTTCAACTTTCCTTTTTTCCATTTTTTTTCAATTTCACCTTTGCTTTCTCTCTCACTGCCCTGGGCTTGCTTCAGGATCAACTTTCTGAAGGGCCTGGGCAAAGAGCAGCGCCAGGCACAGGCATTACGGTTTTAGCTTGTCTTTGGTAGGTACCAGAGCAGTACATCAGCTGCATGAATATTTCCCTAAAAGAGCTGTCAGCAGACCATTCTGAACCCCTGTAGCTGCCCTTGCTGGCAGCAGGTGTTCTAGACAGAGAGGTAGTCCTCACTATCATCATCCTCTCCATTTTATGAATGAAGAAACTAAGGTTAGGTGCCATGTGAAGTCACTGTTACCACACAGTTAGTCAGACCCAAGTCTCCGGCCTCCACAGCCCATGCCTCTTTCCATTCCCCTGCTTAGGCTCCCAACGGCCATGCCAGGGAAGGAGGGTGGGTATGGGATGTCCATGTGGGACATGTTTCTGCTGGGAGAGGGATGGGTGCAAAGATATCTGGACAGGGGAGAGAGACTGCTGTAAAAAGAGAAGACTCTTTTCACCTCCCCAGGAACTCTGGCAAATTCACAGGCATGCCACAAGAAAAGTCAGGAAATGCTGGTTTAGAGCAATGTAAAACGACAGTTTATTTTTTATGGTTAGATTCAATGTTGAATTACTCTGTCAACTTGCTGTGAAACTTCTAAAGACTTTCAGTCTCTGTTCTTATGTCATCATGGACAGGTAATGCATCACTTGCCAATCACATTTTTGAGTAGCACTGACCTGCAGGACATCAAAGACTCCAGGCTGATACTTTTGACATTTGCTGTTGGCTTAGGAATGACACGGAGTGTCCGGCCTGCCTTCAGCCTCCTGTGGGGCTCTGGGATTAAGGTGCCAGTTCAGACTCAGGAGGCTGATGGCTGCACACGGGAGTGCAAGACTCTCATGTGCCTTCCAGATCTGGGGTTTCAGCTTCTCACATCTGCACAGATGAACTACCACAAACTTAGGTGTGTTCTCAGGTCTTAAGCTGGCCTGTGTCTGGAAAGAGGGACAATAATACAGTGTTCTCATTCCAGAAGTCCCAACAATCCCTTCAGCCTCCAAAAATAAATAGTTCCAATATGTCTTGAATCTATTAAAGTTGTTTCTACCTAGGTGATAGCTCCCCAAGTACCTGGTTTTTGTTAGTGGGGATTTTCTTTTTCCTTTTTTGGTGGTTAATCTTTTCTTCCAATAGCCAGAAATACAGCCTTTTAAAGTAGTTACCTCAAATGATTTATGTTAGCAATATGAAATTTTTTTTTTTTTTTTTTTTTTTTTTTGAGACAGGGTTGCCCAGGCAGGAGTGTATTGGTGCAGTCATAGCTTGCTGCAGCCTCAAATTCCTAGGCTCAAGCCATTGAGCCTATAGCCATCCTGCTTATGCCTCCTGAGTAGCTGGAATTACAAGTATGTAGCACCATGTCTGGCTAACTTATAAAATTTTTTAGAGACAGTGTCTCACTATATTGCCCAGCCTGCTCGCAAACTCCTGAACTCAAGTAATCCTACCTCGGCCTCCCAAAGAACTGGGATTACAGCTGTGAGCCTTGAAAAAAATTCTAGTAATCAGTTACCCTTTACCTTGTAAGCTACTTGAAAAGTCAGGAGCAGTCTGTTTCTCATACAGTATCTAACACCTTAATTATGTTAAATACCTGGTGTTAGGTGAAAAACAATTCTACCTTGTGGAAGGTTTGAAGAGGTAGGCAGCACTATGAAATGTCATAAATTGGCAGCATCTTTGGATGGCTGCAGATGGTTTTTACTTGTTTACCCACCAATAGTTTACACATTCAGGGATTGGAGTCATTTTCCTCAAAAAAATCAGGAAATGAGGGATCTTAACACCAGGCCTTGCAACTCAGTAAGCTTCCTGTGTCACATTCCTCAGAATTCTAGAAGTGTTTTAGACATTTTAACAGCACATGGCACCTCTCAGGAGCTCGTTTTTCCTCTACCACACTTAGAAAGAGGCCAGGCACGGTGGCTCAAGCCTATAATCCCAGCACTTTGGGAGGCTGAGGTGGGTGGATCACGAGGTCAAGAGATCGAGACCATCCTGATCAGCGAGGTGAAACCCCGTCTCTAATAAAAATATAAAAAAATTAGCTGGGTGTGGTGGCGGGCGCCTGTAGTCCCAGCTACTCAGGAGGCTGAGGCAGGAGAATTGCTTGAACCCAGGAGGTGGAGGCTGCAGTGAGCCGAGATCATGCCATTACACTCCAGCCTGGGCAACAAGAGCGAAACTCTGTAGAAAGAAAGAAAGAAAGAGACGGGGGTGGGGGCTGGGGGGAGAGAGAGAGAGAAGGAAAGAAAGAAAGAGAAAGTGGCAGTACAGGGCTGAGAAGGAGTGCCGCTCCACCAGTGTGGGAGAGGAAGAGCAGGGGCTGCACTCTGTAGGAAATGCTGACTTAGAAGTATGAAGAAGGAAAGAGGGAAAAAATAAGCTCTTTAGGTTTCCCGACTTGAAAGATGAAAGTGGGCCAGGGAAATCATTTATTAGTACAAATTGTGGAAGCCTGACCCTATTCTTGTAGCCTCAAATTGGCTCTTTAATACCCTTTTTGCTTTTGCTAGAGTAAGGGATTTTAAGGGTGAAATGAGGGGTTTATGTTTTTTGGGTGATAGTTTATTTTTAGATAATTTTAGAGCCAGTTGCAGAAATAATACAGAGTTCTCATCTCTGCTTCACCCAGTTCCTGCTTATGTTAACATAACTAAGAAATTAATCTTGCTGCAGTAGTACTAATTACACTGCAGACCCTATTTGTTCTTCATCAGTTTAGAAAAACTAGTGAAACACAAACTGGTGGAACACAATTCCAGGATTCTGTCCAGAATCCCACATTGCATTTAGCTGTTGGGTCTCCTTAACTTCTCTCATCTATGACAGTTCCTTGGTTTTTCCTTGTCTCTGATGACCTTGATACTTTTGAAGAGCATTGGTCAATGATTTTTGTGGAATGTCCCTTGATTTGGGTTAATTTGTTACGTGTAGGTTGAAGTTATGTTGTCTAGGGAGAGACACACAGGTTTCCTTTCTCAGTGCATTGTATCAGGGTTATGCAGTTTTTATATGAATTACAGGTGATGTTAACCTTCATCACTTGGTGAGGATGTGTTTGCCAGGATTCTTCAGAGTAAACTTGGTTTGCCCCTGTAATTATATTAAAGTGAGAAGAGATACTTTGTATAAATACCCTGTTTGTGATTAAACTTCTGCCCCCTAATTTTAACATCCATTGTTGGGGTCTGGCTTGTGACAATGACTACTATGGTGATCTTTTTTTTTTTTTTTTTTTTAAGACAGAGTTTTGCTCTGCCACCTAGGCTGGAATGCAGCCATGTGATCTTGGCTCACTGCAACCTCTGCTTCCTGGGTTCAAGAAATTCTCCTGCCTTAGCCACCCAAGCAGCTGGGACTACAGGCATGCACCATCACACCTAGCTAGTTTTTGTACTTTAGTAAAGATAGGGTTTCACCATGTTGGCTGGTCTTGAACTCCTGACCTCAGGTGATCTGCCCGCTTCAGCTTCCCAAAATGTTGGTATCACAGGAGTGAGCCACCACACCCGGCCGACTGCTGTGGTGTTCTAATGGTGGTTTTTCATTTCCTTCATTCCTTCTACATTTGGCAATTGGAATTCTTCTGAAGGGGAGACATGTCAATTCTCCCTCATTTATTCAGTTGTAAATTTATATCAATATGGACTCATAGATATTTATCTTACTTTTTGTTACAGTCGAATTCAGTCATTTATTTTGTCCCCTAAAGTCAATTTGACCTTTGGAGATGCTTTCAGGTGACTCCTGTGCTCTCTTGATATGCCTAAATGCTTTATTATGTGTATTATGGCATTCTAACTGCACCAAAAGATACTCCAGGCTCATTTTGTATTTCCTCTGCCACAGCCCTAGAACCAACATTTCCTTTAGTTCTTCAAGGAGTCTTTAACTGGAGAATGGTATTTAGAAAACAAGATATGGACAATAGATGTACTCATTGCTCCTGGAGTGCAATTGCATTTAGGCTCTCTCAGTGGAGAGTTAGGTAATATATGTAGATGTAATAACTTATGTCTATGCACATCTCTTTTATTTCTGTATTTATCTGAGTGTGAGTGTGCATACCTTTTTTTAAACATGAGTCAGCACTGATATCTAACTCCAGTCTAGCACTGGAGTTTATTCTAGCCTTCCTCCTTTCCTTAATCGTAACTTCTTTATCTAACAGTGAGAAACTGGCCCTGCATGATGTACTCATGCATCATTTAATGATGGGAATATGTTCTGAGAAATGTGTTGTTATATGTTTTTCATCGTGTAAATAGTGTAGAGTGTACTTACACTAACCTGGATGGTAGAGCCTGTTACACACCTAGGGTGTCTGCAAGCCTAGTGCTCCTAGCTACAACCCTGTGGAGCATGCAGCTGTATTGAATACTGTTGGCAACTGTAATATGGTGGTAAGTGTTTGTCTGTCTAAACCAGGTGTCCCCAAACTATGGCCCGCGGGCCACATGCGGCCCCCTGAGGCCATTTATCCAGCCCCCCACCACACTTCAGGAAGGGGTACCTCTTACATTGGTGGTCAGTGAGAGGAGCACAGTATGTGGCAGCCCTCCAATGGCCTGAGGGACAGTGAACTGGTCCCCTGTGTAAAAAGTTTGGGGACGCCTCATCTAAACAGAAATGAAACAGTAAAAATGCAGTAAAAAAGTAAAAATGGTAAACCTATACAAGAAACTTTCCATGAATAGAGCTGGCAGGAGTGGAAGCTGCTCTGGGTGAGTTAGTGAGCAAGTGGTGAGTGAAAGCGAAGGGTTAGGACATTCTGTACACTAATACAGACTAAATAAAACACTGTAGACTTAGGTTACACTAAATTTATAAAAAACATTTTTCAATAATTAGCCTTAGTTTTCTGTAACTTACCGTATAAACTTTTTTGACTCTTTCATAATAACACTTAGCTTAAAACACACTGTACAGCTGTACATCTTTATATCCTTATTTTACAAGCTTTTTAAAATGTCTTTTTTACTACTTAAACTTTTTTGTTAAAAATGAAGATACAGGCCGGGCGCGGTGGCTCAAGCCTGTAATCCCAGCACTTTGGGAGGCCGAGGCGGGTGGATCACGAGGTCGAGAGATCGAGACCATCCTGGTCAACATGGTGAAACCCCGTCTGTACTAAAACTACAAAAAATTAGCTGGGCATGGTGGCGTGTGCCTGTAATCCCAGCTACTCAGGAGGCTGAGGCAGGAGAATTGCCTGAACCCAGGAGGCGGAGGTTGAGGTGAGCCGAGATAGCGCCATTGCACTCCAGCCTGGGTAACAAGAGCGAAACTCTGTCTCAAAAAAAAAAAAAAAAAAAAAAAATGAAGATACAAATATATACATAGGCCTAGGCTTACACAGGATCATCAATATCACTGCCTTCTGCCTCTACGTTTTGTCTCCCTGAAAGGTCTTCAGGGATAATAACAGACACGGAGCTGTATCTCCCATGAAAACAATTCCTTCTGGAATACCTCCTGAAGCACATACCTGAGATTGTTTTACAATTAACCTTTAAAAAAAAATAGGAAGAGTATACTGTAAAATAATAAGTATACTATAATAAACCAATCACAGTTATCATTAGCAAGTATTATGTACTGTACATAATTGCATGTGGAATACTTTTGTATGACTGGCAGTGCAATGGGTATGTTTATACCAGCATCACAACAACAATCACGTGAATAATGTATTGCACTATGACATTATAGTGGCTATGACATCACAAGATGATGAAAACTTTTCAGCTTTATTATAATCTCATAGTACCACCATCATATATGCAGTCCATTGTTGTTTGAACAACATTATGCAATACATGACTGTATTTATTTATTCTTCTCTGGTATACAAATATTTTCCAAATTTCTAACCTAAGCCCCTGTGAGGATGCATATTTATCAACTAGGATATAGTGTGTATGTGCAGGTCTTTGTCTTTATCCTCATAGTATCAAATCAAAACACTTTCTAAAGTGTTTTGGTAGGTGATAAATGGTAGGCAGTATCTTATAGTAGATGTGTATTTAACATTTTTAAAAGCTGCCAATGATTTTCCAAAGTGGCCATACACCATTTTGCATTTCCACCAGCAGTATATAAGAATTCCAGGCCGGGCGCGGTGGCTCAAGCCTGTAATCCCAGCACTTTGGGAGGCCGAGGCGGGTGGATCACAAGGTCGAGAGATTGAGACCATCCTGGTCAACATGGTGAAACCCCGTCTCTACTAAAAATACAAAAAACTAGCTGGGCGTGGTGGCGCGTGCCTGTAATCCCAGCTACTTGGGAGGCTGAGGCAGGAGAATTGCCTGAGCCCGGGAGGCGGAGGTTGCGGTGGGCCGAGATCGCGCCATTGCACTCCAGCCTGGGTAACGAGAGCGAAACTCCGTCTCAAAAAAAAAAAAAAAAAAAAAAAAAAAAGAATTCCAGTTGCTCTGCATTTTTGTTAGCACTTGGTATTGTCAGATTTTTTGGGCAAACCACTCAGCTTCCTTTCTTCAGTTTCCTAATCTATAAAATGGAGGTAATAATAGTACCTCCCTTATTCATTTACATAAGGATTAAATGAATCAATATGTGTAAAGCACTCAGAATAGGTTTGTCAGATAAAATAGAGGATACCCAGTTAAATTTGAATTTCAGATAATTTTTTTAGTATAAATACATCCCAAATATATAATATTTTGAACATGTTTACACTGTATTCTAAAAGATTTGTTTATCTGAAATTTGAATTTAGCAAATAAAAATACGGAATTCCCAAGTTAAATCTGAATTTCAAATAAGCAACAAATATTCTTTAGCAGAAATATGTCCTAAATATTACATGGGATATCTTCATACTAAAAGATATTATTTATCTGATATTTTAGGGGCCCCATTCTGGGGCTCCCTCTTCTCCTTAGACCTCAGCTTAGTGCCAAGAGAATTGGAACTCTTTGCCAAAGGAATTTTCAAATATCCATCCAGAAGATGTAGAAGGAATTCAGAGGTTCTTGGGTGGGCTTGGACCATATCTCTTGGTAGGGTATTTGTATTAGTCCATTTTCATTCTGCAGATAAAGATACACCCAAGAATGGGCAATTTACACAGAAAGAGGTTTAACAAACTCACATTTCATGTGGCTGGGGAGACCTCACAATCAGGCAGAAGGTGCAAGGCATGTCTCATATGGTGTCATACGAGAAGGCTGAGAGCCAAGTGAAAGGGGTTTCCCATTATAAAACCATCAGATCTCATGAGACTTCCTCACTACTACAAGAACTGTATGGGGGAAACTACCCCATGATTCATTTATCTCCTACTGGGTCCCTCCTACAACACAATGGAATTGTGGGAGCTACAATATCAGATGAGATTTGGGTGGGGACACAGCCCAGTCATACCAGTATTGAAGTAAAGTTTGTACTGAAGTTGAACATGCATGCACACACGTGCACAGATCACAAGAGCACAGCAGGATCACTGTTCACAGTCAGCACACCCGGAGATCCAGCCCTTACTAACCCACTGTCCTGACTTGTAACACAGCACGCTAATTTGGAGCTGGCAGGCTTTTAAAGGGATTTAAGAAACTGATATATTTTCCCCCTGCAGATTACTTGGGAATTTCCTGAGAAGTTTCCTCTCAAAATAGCATCCTTGGGGCTTTCTACTAAAAGTGGGTCATTATCTTTTTAAATAAAATTGGCAAAGGGAGACAAGTCTACACCAAGGAAAGGGATCTTATAAATAAGGGGTCTTCTGGCATGCTGGCAGGTGCTAATTGATTAGAACAACCTTTAATTATATTTCCTCTTAAGTCTTTTTCAAAGACCAGATAAAAACAGCAAATTCGTCCATAGCATTTTTCCATATGCCAGGTGTTCCATTTGTTAACTTCTATAATACAGCAGCTCTAAGAGGCAGATGTTGCTATTGTCCCCATTTTTCAGATGAGAAAATCGAGGCACGGAAAAGCAAGTAACTTGGTCAAGATCTCATGGCCAGCAAGTGCAGGTCTGGGACCTGATCTCAGGCAGTTTGGCTCTGCAGTCTGCTTTTTTTTTTTGAGACAGAGTTTCATTCTGTCACCCAGGCTTGAGTGCAGTGGCATGATCTTGGCTCACTACAACCTCCGCCTTCTGAGTTCAAGTGTTTTTCCTGCCTCAGCCTCCTGAGTAGCTGGGCTTACACATGCAAGCCACCACGCCCAGTTATTTTTTGTATTTTTAGTAGACATGGAGTTTCACCATGTTGATCAGGCTGGTCTCAAACTCCTGACCTTGTGATCTGCCTGCCTCCGCCTCCCAAAGTGCTGGGATTATAGGCATGAGCCACCACGCCTGGCCTTGAGTCTGCTTTTAACAACCACACACAGATCTGGTAGGATGCCCTGTCAACAGCTCCTTACTTTAAGATGGGAATGTAGCTCTCAGTCACTTTTTGCTTCCCTGGAATACCTCTTGTATTACTTTAAACAGTTGTTTGGATGAGTGAGTTTTGCCTGTCCTTGTGCAATTGTTTACTACGGCTTCCAGAGCAAAATGCCAGACTGAGTGGCTTAACAGAAATTTACTTTCTCACAGTTCTGGAGGCTGGAAGTCCAAGGTCAAGGTGCTGGCAGGGTTGGTTTCCTCTGGGGGCCATAATGGAAGAATCTGTCAGGCTTGTACATGGCCCCTCTCTTGTTGTCTCTTCATATGGTTATACATGTACATTTTTCAAAATACCATGTCATGGATACAAAGAAAACAATAGATACTTGGGCCTACTTGAGGGTGGAGGGTAGGAGGAGGGTGAGGATCAAAAAACTATCAAGTACTATGCTCATTACCTGGGTGACAAAGTAATCTGTACACCAAACCCTTACACCACACAATTTAGCTTTGTAACAAACCTGAACATGTAACCCCTGAACCTAAAATAAAAGTTGGAAAGGACGAAAAAAAAAAACCTGTTGTACACAAGAAATATACACAACTTTTGTCGATTAAAAAAATCTAGAAAAAAATGATATTTTGCACTGTGAGCCAAAATGTTCAATTATAGGTATAACCTAGTGAAGGGTAAATGCAGCTGAGAGTGATAACTTCAGCATTCGCTGAAAATGAGCCTGTATGGCAGACAAACCTGAATGTGTGTTCTGCACTAGGGAATCCAGGTGTGGCCAGCTTGGAGATTCATTCCTTATCGGTGATAAGTGTCTGAGCCCCAGGCCTGTCCCGTGGAACACGAGCCATGCAAGAGATCGAGACTCTGAGTTTTAGTAAATGAAGATTGCCAGGTGGAGCTCATTGGCGGGAGAGTGTTGGGATTTTCCTGCCCAGCCCACCACCACTAGGCGGGCCATGTGGATCTCTCATCCAGCCTGTCAGCATTGGACCATTCCTATACATAAGGCGCTGCTCCTGCCCAGCCTGCCACCACTGGACTCGCTTCCCTGTATGTGAGCTCTTTATAAAGCTCCAAATCTCCTTTGCTGGCTCTGGCTCTCCTCTTTGGCATCTTGAACCTGGTGCTTTCCCTATTGAGGTTAATAGGGGTTGGGCACAGCACCTAGAGAACCCTTACTGCAAGTGCAAAGAAGGTCATAGTCACATTGTACATGACAATAACAAAAGAGAAATTGAAAACAAGTTGTGGTAGTAGCAGGACGGAAATCTACACGGCAGAAAAACTACCTACACCTAAATACATATCAGTATGAACAAATCTCAAAGATACAGCGTTGATTGGGAAAGCACATTGCAGGTAATCTGTGTACTCCAAAACTGGTTGCATAAATTTATAAATAAGCTTTTTAAAAAACAGAAAAATCTGTACATTACTCTCCCTTTATCTGAGGTTTTGCTTTCTGTGGTTTCAGTTACCTAAGGTCAACCATGGTCTGAAAATATTAAAGAGAAAATTTCAGAAATAAACAAATCCTGGTTTTTACATTGGGCACCACTCTGAGCAGCATGATGAAATCTCACACCATCCTGCTCTGCGCATGAATTCATCCCTTTGTCCGGTGTGGCCATGCTGTCAGTGCTACCCACCCATTAGTCACCTACCCGTTAGTCACCTCATAGCTGTCTGGGTGATCAAATGAACTGTCGTGTGTCATAGTGCTTGTGTTCACGTCCCCCTTTTATAACTGAATAATGGCCCCAAGGTGCAAGAGTAGTGAGGCTGACATATTGTTATAATTGTTCCATTTAATTACTAGTTATTGTTAATCTCTTATTGTGCCTAAATTAGAAATTAAATGTAATCATTGGCATGTATAGGAAAAAACATAGTATATATAAAGGGTTTGGTACTGTCTGTGGTTTCAGGCATCCACCGCGGGTCTTGGAGCATGCTCTCTGAGGATAAGGGAGGGCTACTGTATTAGTTTGCTAGGGTTGCCATAGCAAAATACCAGACTGGTGTCTTAACAGAAATTAATTTTTCCCAGTTCTGGAGGCTGGAAGTTCAAGACCGATGTGTCAGCAAGTTTAGTTTCTCCTGAGGCCTCTCTCCTAGGCTTGCAAATAGCTGCCTTCTCTGAGTTCTTCCATGGGTATTTTTCCGTGTATGCGCATCTCTGATATGTCCCCGTGTGTCTCAATTTCCTCCTCTTATAAGGACACCAATCAGATTGGATTAGGGCTCACCCTAATGGCCTCATTTTAACTTAGTCACTCCTTTAAGACCCTGTCTCCAAATACGGTTACTTTCCAAGGTACTGGAATTTGGGCTTCAACATAAGAATGAGTGGGGCAGGCACAATTCAGCTCTTAACGCCTTGTATTGTTTATTGGCCCGAGCTCAGTGTCTAGACTGATGGTATTAAAGAGTCCCCAGACAGATGTAGGTCTAAGTTCAAAAGTGAGTCAGTAGAACACGCCCTCAGTAAACCCAAGAACAGCTGTCCAGACGGCAGTCAGGGGACAGAGTGAGGGAGAGCTGATGGGTAATGATCTGAGCCTGAGGTCTCCAAACTCACTGGAGAGACTTTGCAGCTAATGGAGCACTGATTTCTCATTGCAGGTGATAAATCTTCCTAATGGCATTTCGAACACATTGTTCTAAATTTAAATATTTTAATATTAATTTATTCTAATGCCACCTCAAGTGGATAATGAACATCACCATCAACTGAATTAAAAAGAGAACAGAAAAATCGTAGGCAAATCTTTGCAAATTCTTTAATCTAGGCATGAATCTAGGGGAGAGTAAAAACCATTCCATCAAAACTCATTTCTTTTTTAGTTGGTAGTGATACTCAAAGTCATAATTATAAATGGTGGCTAAAATTTTAGCATTTTGAGAAAAGCAGCAGCTTAGCTGTCTGTTTCTTTGGTAGTCTGAGTTTTGGCCATCAGTACAGCATAGTAATGATGACTTTTACCAAGTGTTTGCTATGTGGCTGGTACGGCTCAAGTACTTTGCACAGATCGTCTCACCTAATCCTAACAGTCACATGGGCAGCTTTTTATCCCCATTTTATACGTGAGAAAACTGAAGTTTCAACAACTTAACACAATTTAAGTAAACGCTGTAAATAGGGTACATCTGGTTTAGAACCTGGGCCTTGAACCACAGCCTCTGATGATAGGAGCTTGTTTGCACCATCAAGAGAATCAGGCTACTGCAGCAGAGCCTGCTTGTGTTCCCGAAGAGACAGTGGCAAGTGGAGTACGGGGTATAATCTAATGTCCTAAAACTGGAGCTGTCTGAGCATCTCAGAACTATGACATGTAACTGCTTTGGGGAAGGTCAGTCAAATGCTAGAGCAGAATTGCCCAGAGTGTCCTTCGGTGGGCCAGCCACAGTGGCTTACGCCTATAATCCCAGCACTTTGGGAGGCCAAGGCAGGCAATCACCTGAGGTCAGGAGTTCAAGACCAGCCTGGCCAAGATGGTGAAATCCCATCTCTACTAAAAACACAAAAATTAGCCGGGCATGGTGGTGGGTGCCTGTAATGCCAGCTACTTGGGAGGCTGAGGGAGGAAGAAACACTTGAAGCCGGGAGGCAGAGGTCGCAGTGAGCCAAGATGGCACCGTTGTACCCCAGCCCCGGCACCGAAGTGAGACTCCATCTCAAAAAAACAAACAAACAAACAAAAAAAAGAATTCCCTCAGCAACCAGAAGGAGTGAATGAGAGTACAGAGCACTGCCACCTGGAAACCTCATCGGAAACTGAAACAACCTTCTTCAGAGCTGCAGTCATAGCCAAGTGCCCCCAGTAGACACGCAGAATGAACGGTAAGCAGTTCCTTTAAGATCGTGGATGGTATGAGCAGTCCAGCACAGCTAGCCGTTGTGTATTGTGGAACTGACACACCCAGGAAAGTGACAGTTTTTCAAATGTCAGGCCTCCTGTGTCATTTATCAATATATTGCCTCTCAGCTCAGGATGCACCCTTTGACACATGCTCTTTGATAAACAAGATTCCTCTAAGTATTTCTCCTTTAAAGTGAGTGATACAATCAAAAGGTATATCTTATTTATTATATACATGTATACACATGCAAAATGTACATAATGAGCTGAAAATGTGAAAGGTTTTCAGTGGAAGGCACGGGAGGGTCACTGCAGACAGCAAGTCTGCTGCTGTCTCCGGGTCGTGCAGGAGTTGCTGTGAGTGTGATGGCTTTTGGTGGACCCTGGCCCAGCCTCAGGCCCTGAGTGTCATCCTTCTGCAACCTTGCAGCCTTGGTGTAGCAATAGTCTTTCTGTAGTGGTCTCAGATGAAAACCAGAACCCCCACTGCCCTTATGCTCTTAAGACCTCCTGCCCCTGCTGGCCCTGGACTCTTACTGCATGTCCAGGCCACCAGGCCTGATGGCCAACTCCCCAGCTTGCCCACTAGGGAATGCCCTGATTTACCTAGCAACTCCAGATGACCTCCATGTCAACCATCTCTGCTGTCTAGTAGGCTGAACCTCATCTAAACTAGGGGAACCCTTTCAAATTTGTCCTTCCTTGAATGTTCTCCGTCATCCCCAGGGAACCAGGTAAAGGGTCTCACTCTGTTGCCCAGGCTTGAGTGCAATGGTGCAATCATAGTTTACTGCAGCTTGACCTCCCAGGCTCAAATGATCCTCCCATCCCAAAACCATAGCTAGGACTATGGGCAGGTACCACCATGCCCGGCTAATCTTTTTAAAACATTTTTTTGTAAAGACAGGGTTTCACTGTGTTACCTGGGCTGTTCAAATTCCTGAGCTCAAGCAATCCTCCCACCTTGACCTCTCAATGCTAGGATTATAGCTGTGAGCCACCACACCCAGCCTTTTCTCATACCATACAGTCTTCTAAACTCCTCCATTTAATGATTGGACCTAAGCTGCTACACATTCCATAGGCCACCAACCTGAACCAAATTACGCTATTGTGGTGGGAAATTGGATAGTTAAACTAAATGTCACTAGAAATGAACCAAAATGGAAAGAGAATTGCCTACAATGCTAAAAAGGAAAATTCATGCTGCGTTCACTGAGGGTGTGGGGGCGCGGTGTTCATGAGAGTCCTGAGGACAGGTCCCATGGCGGGGATAGGGATGGAGTCTGGCACAAGTTTGTGACATGGGTTTTAAAAAAGGATGTTGGTAGAAGAATCCTGGCAGGATAATGGCCCAACATAATACTGGAAAGTGAGACACAGCCTAGCTCACTTTCTTTGTGCCAGGAGGGAGTATGTGGAAACTGTTATAAACAGGAAATACAGAAATCATTTACTATATGTGTAACCTCTGCCATATTTTGTTGTTGTTTTTGTTAAAATGGACATTTCTGTAATAGGCGGAAAATGTAGACATCATTATTCAGGTCATATGGCCAGGGCACCCAATCATAATCTGGAGCCTTTTGCCAACATAAGGTTTAGAATTAAGGTACAAAGCACTTCCTTTAAAATTGACAATGTAAACCTGGAGCTACATTGAAAATACTGCAAGGAAAGCCAATGACAGCTTCCTTGTCTTTCAGATGACTCTGTCTTTACCTGTTTTGGCCAGATATAAAGTTAAATAAGAAGTTTGTAAGTAAATGGGCAACAGCCCCAAGCTTGAAAGCTGAGGCCTGTCCTTTGATAGAATCATGAAATTGAATCGAAGCCTGTGCCTATGCTCTAGAGGAGTGACATTTTCAGCACTAACTAAAGTGCAAATAGCTTCAGAGGACATAGCGTGGGGTGTGTCAAACAGGAGCCCCCAACCTCCATGGGTCTGACATGCTGAGAGCCACTGCTGTCAGGCAAGGTGAGCCAAAGTCAATTGCTGGAGGTTTTCCCTTTTTCTTTGTTTTTGTTCTATTTTTGGCTTTATGGGTGAATTCTCTTTAATCTCAATTTAGTTTTTATAAGATATTTATTATCAAGGGGAGGCCTTCGTGGTTGTAAACTAGAATGTCTCCAAAAAAAAAAAAGTTAGCATATCACACCCTAGGTTAAAACTTCTTTGCCCACGCATCCCCTGCAGGATAAAAATAGAAGCTCCTTAGCATGACATGCAGTGCCTTCCATGAGACACTGGCTGTCTTTGTGTTTTATCTCCTGCCATTGCAGTACTGCACTTTATAACCTAGAAAAGCTACAGTCCTGTAGTCCCCTTCCATGTGTTTTGGAGCTTCGATGGCTTGGCTTAGTGCGTACCCTTGTCCGAAATGCATTCCCTCCGTCCTGGCCATGGCCTACCCAGTGGTGTGCTGTTTAGTGTTTAACAACCGGCTCTAGAGAAAAAAGCTTGATATGTAGAATTTGCTTACTTCTGAGGTATAAATATTCATAGCACTGCTGACTTCAAGCTACAAATCAGGTCGCTGAATGCAGAAATGGGAAAAAAAATGCATGTAATTGGCTCTCACAAGCCAGTGTAAGTGGCCTCAGGCCACCTTCCACTCCACCTCTCCTTTAAGATTCCACTGAGGCATCAACTCCTCCTCCTCCCTGCTTATCACTTTCTCTGGCTCCCAGACTCTACTAGGAGCTCCCATGGCACCCTGGGCATTTCTCTGCCATTGCACTTTAGTACATTAATACATTTGTTTCTCTCTCTGGTTCTTCCTCGTATTCACCTCCGTGGGATCACGTTGTTTTACTCTGTGATTTTGGCACCTAGCATTGTGCCTGGCACGTATTTGTCACCTGATATGTTTATCGAATGAAGAAGTAGAGCTCCTCTAGTCAAAATGGTAGAACTTTCCGTCTTTCATCTAGGTTACATTGTCTGGTGTTAGAGGTAAGTCTAACCCTAACAACTTATTGGAATGGCTCATCTGGACTTACAATAAATTAAGCTGTTGTATGTTTGGCTGGGTGACTTTGGCTGGGATGAGAAATGATGAGAGAGCTGGTTTATCCTGTTGGTTTTTTGGGGACAAAGAATCCCTAGATTTCAATGCAGAGTAATGCCAATAATTACAATGTATTTTAACCTCCTTGTTTTTCATTTTCTAATACCATGTCATTATGTGGGCAGGTGAGGACCTTGCAGTTGACTTTGCACTTTTCTATCTGAACCTCAGGTTTACAAAGGTTAAAACTTTCCCATCAGTTTTCTAGTTCTTCGTGCTTGGCCCAAGCCCTTCCAGCAACTGCCAGTTATAGTCACATGGAAAGTGTGACTTAGGAAGGCTTGTCAGTATTAGCAAGAAAACTCAGATTCAAAAGTCACCATTGCTTCACATCTTACAGTGTATATCATAGAACTGCAGAATTTTAAAGGTGAGACTGACTCACCAGTGAAGCCACCCACCTCAGGAACAAATTTCCTAGTGTGCAGTTACGCTTGGTGGGCAGCTGCTCTCCTAGCCTTGGCACTGAAGGCCCTCCATTTCTCAACCTGAACCTTTAATGACTAAAATGACTTCACCACAGTGTGTAGCACTCTCAGGGTGCAAATGGGACATAATTGGCTAATTCTAACAATTATAGCAAAAAAGGAATACGATTGCCTAATTGTGGCATTTTACGTAGGGTAGTAAACTTTTCTGCTTTCTAATTTCTAATTTATTTTTTCTACCCCCAATTCAAAATCAGAACTCTCTTTTATAGCTTTTCTGTTTACAGTGAAAGACAATGAAGTCCTCAGTACCAGAAGCCTAAACCTACCCTGAGATCTAATGCTCACTTTGCAGCACCCAGACCTCTAATTGGTGGATCCTCTGGATTCTTCCAAGGACATTTAGAGAATTGGCCTTTTGTTAACACAGACATCAGGGTCAAGGTTTGGAAGAAGCCCTCCAGCTTCACTGTACTCTAGAGCAGGCATACTCAATCTTCATCATGCATCAGAACCACCCAGGATACTTAAAATATATATATATATATATGCCTATCCCACCCCCGTTCTGAATCAGGTGGTCTGTGGTGGAGACAGGGCTTTGGGGTTATTTCAGTCTCCTCGGGTGAATCCACATGCAGCTGGACTTGGCGAGTTCCACTATGGGGTTCCCATATTGGCTGCTACCCTCTGCTTTGTTCTCTCTCCCAGCTAGCTGTCCCTGTGGTACTACGTTTGTTCCCTTTTTGGTCTAAAACAGACTCTGCTTTCTTCCTCTTTATCAGTTTTCATCACAAAAGAGTTGTGCTGGGGATTCTAATTTCCCTTTTTTCATGACTCAAGGAGTCAGACATTTCTTTCAAATTCCCGTATTTCCCTTTATCTACCATCAGCACCAACATCCATTCAAAATGGGCATAAGTAAAAATTCAGTTTGTGTCTCAACTCACATCTGGAATAGATGATTACTGTGACTAAATGGAGAGCTGTTCAAGGAACATTCGTGGAATACATAGGACACATCAGTTCCTAGGCCAGCCCTGGGGTTATAAAGATGACTAAGAATGGTTGGCTCCTGCTTTCAAGGAGCATAATGGCAAAAAGGAAAACAATCAGCAATTATAAAGCACCATGATAGGGAAGGAGAGCCGCCACTGGAATGCTTAGAAGCAGCATTGTCACACTGTTGGTTTTTAAGCAGGATTTCTCCCTTGGAAATTGAGGGAGACAATCTGATTCTAACAGGAACTGCCATAATCAATCCAAACTGTGAATCTTTTCCCCATTTTCAGAAATCTCTGCAGTAATTGGACTGGTGGAGTAAAAGGAGAACAACTGTTTTAAATAGATTAGAAAGATTCTTAAAACATTCATTTGCCTTCTTAGGCAAGTACATAGATAAATTCCGAAAGATTATTTTGTTCCAGTTATATAAGCATGACACCATGACTCTGTGGCCATTGATATGTGAGAGACAGCACATTGAAAGATACAGTATTTTGATCTTCTGCCCCTATGAATATATTATTTTAAGGTAGTATAGGCAAACCACATGTTGGGAAAAGTTATTTGCAATATATGCTTCTGATAAAGGACTCAAAGTCAGAATATATAAAACTCTATAAATCAGTAAGAAAAAGACAACTTAATAAAAATGGGCAATAGACTTCAACAGGTTTGCTAAAGAGGGTATCCAAATATCTAACGAGCATATGAAGAGCTGTTCAACATCTTTACTCATTAAGGAAAAAGCTAAATAAAATCACAATGAAATGCCAGTTCATATTCGCCAGAAGAAACACTGACAGTATCAAGTGTTGGCAAGCATATGAAGCAACTGGAATTCTACATTGCTCATGATATTGTAAATTGGTGCAACTCTTTGGAAAACTGGCAGAATCCATTAATTCTAAATTTGTAACAACTCTATGACCCAGCAGTTCCTCTTCTATGTGTATACTTATGCCAGTTACTGATTTATTGTCTCTCAACAATGAATTGACCCTTTCTGACTGCTCTGTGAGCCTTTAAAATATTTTAAAAATAATTTTATTTTCTTTGCCAACTGGTACTGAAACTTGGTCAGTAGAGGCTGCTGATGAGACATTGCAGGAGAAGAGTTTTGTTCCTGGTTCCACCATGCTCACTCCCCAGGCTCCTGCAAGGTGCTCCTGTAGCATCCAGCTCCTGCAGCACCTGCAGCCTCACAGTGCACAGCTCCTGAAACATACATGGCTTCTCCAGCACCTGCAGCATGTGCAGCCTCTCCAGCAGCCAGCTCCTGTAGCACTTGGGGCTTCTCCAGTTCTCAGCTCCTGCAGTACATGGCAGCCAGCAGCATCCAGTGGCGTATAGCTTCTCTGTGTTACTCTTTGAATCAGTTTTGCATTGAGTGTCTCAGGTATGACAGTGCCCTCTGAAGAGCTGTCTCTGGCACCCTAGATGATGAATTTCCATAAACTTCCAGAGGGCCTATTTCCAGGAGATTCCACCAGTACGGCACTATAGTGACTTCTCTATTATTCAGTGAATAATATAGTCATACCCTCTCTGACAAGATCTGTGTCTCAGGCCCGAGGGAGGGGTTGGAGGTAGGTCGGTCTTGTGAGTTCTTTCTCATTCTCAGGGCTGGTCATTGCTCCTTATATCTTTTCTTTCTGCATTCTTTAGATTTCTCCTTACTTCTTAGTACTCAATCCCTTGTTACTTCTGTTATAAATATTAAACTTTTCCTATTCAATTTATTACATGGTTTTGCTCTTCTGGTTGGACTGATACAATACCCAAGAGAAACGTATGTGTCCACCAAAAGACATGTACGAGAATGTTCATAGAAGCTTTATTCTCATAGCTCCAAACTAGAAACCACCCAAATGTCTACCAACAGTAGAACGGATAAATTGTTGTGTATGCATACAATGGAATACTACTCAGCAATAAGAAAGAGGGAATTACTAACTACTTGTATATGAATTTTACAGACAGTATTGGGTGAAAGAAGCTAGATGCAAAAGAGCATATACAATAAGACTTCATTTATATGAAGAGATACGGTTGGGAAAGAGATACAACTCAATGGAAGTCAGAATAGTGATTACATCTAGGGTCAGGGATACACTGACTAAGAAGGGACACAAAGGATCTTTACAGGTTATTCGATGCTATGTTTTGATCAAAGGTGTTACAGAGGCATATATTTATGCAAAAAAGTCATCAATTTGTGTACTTTATGTCCTAACTAAAAAGTAAAACTTTTAAAAGTAACATAAATTAAAAGTCACAGAAAAGAGCTATGGGTGTGGAGCTGTGTAGAGAAAAGCTGCCCTAACAAATTTCCTTGGCCTTTCCATCTCAACAGCATGAACATGGTACTTTACCACCTCCCTGAGGTCAGTGACTGTTAGCAAGGTATCTGGAGTTCAGGGGGAGATGCTGAGGAAGGCAATGAGGAACTAAGTGATTTTTCTCATGCACACAGCACAGTTGTTGCTGGAAATAGAAATGCCTCAGTCTCTACCCTAAGCCAGTGTACTTTCTGCACATCATGTGTCCTTTCAGAAGGCTTCTTTCGAAAGATGGTTGAGATGGATAATGGAGTGTTTTATAGAATATGGCAGAGACTTTCAAACAAGGAAAGCCAACAGAATGATTTTTGAAATAAAATCCTGTCGCAGTTGGTTGGCACTGACAGGAATTTTTTAAAATAATGTCTTCCTGACTGCAGTGAGAAAGACTGCAGGGGAGTTGGTGAAAGGGGGAACCTATGCCAATCTGGGGGCTGTATGAAATCGTTTCACTTCAAAACAGAGCAGAACTAAAAGAAATCAAAATAGTTTTTCCCCTGTTCCCTGCCTTCCTACTCTTCTTGGGCAGGATTCAAAGGAGAAAATGCTCAGCAGCAAAGCAATCTCCAGGCACTGGAACTGGATGAGCAACTGGCATGAAGACAGGTAATAATTCTCACCTCAGAAATCCCGGTTGTTCTTCCTGAACACGTGAGAAAAAGGGCTCCCTATGCATGCATACAAAAGTCAAGATTTTGCCAGCTTGGGGTAAGATTCTCAGACCTGGGCATCACTGCGAGGGAGCCATTTAGTTTCTGCTTACTCTGCAGTTTTTACCCTGAGACTGAAGGAGTTCGCTCAGGACTCAGCCTATCTATTGATTTGAGAAGAGAGAGTAAAAGTCATTTATCCTTGCTCTGTAATCCTTTAACTGTACTTTTCTCTTGACGTTTGTTCCAGTTATTAATTTATTGTCTGCAGCTCCAAACCCGCCCTTTTTTGTCTTGCTTTGTGACCCTGAAGCTAGAATCTGCACATTACCGGTTCTTCTTTTACTGGCGGGTTTGGTCTGTCGATAGAGGCCGCTGCAGGGAGCCTGCAAAGCTGAAAAAGAGGAAAAGGATGCTTTCTTTCCTTGTTTCCCACACATGTATGAACAAATCGGAGGGTCTCAGCAGTGTTCGTTTACGTGGTGAAGCTCTCAGGATGCTGTGATGAGCACCCGCCGGCAGCCTGTTTCTTCTTTCCTGCAGTAGGCACACCTCTCTCCCAGAGTCTTTGCTTACTCTCCTTTCTCTCAGTCAAAGGTGGTAGCAGTCTTCTGTAGTTTCTATCTCAATTATATCTTACACTTCTCCTTTATGTCTTTTAGGAGTAATCATCCTTTGCCTAGTTAACATTTCTTTATAGTGGATTTTCCCTGTTTAAATTACTAATGAATCCCAGTGAAGAAAAGCCTGGGACCCAAGGACCCAATGGCTTCACTGTTGAATTCTACCAAACATTTAAAGAACCACTAATTCCAATCCTACTCAAACTAATGAGAAAAATAGAGAAGGAAGATACTTCTAAACTCGTTCTAAGAGGCCAGTGTTATGACTCTAAAACCAGACAAAGATACACAAAAGAAAACACTGTAGGCTAATACCTATGAATATTGCTGCAAAAATCCCCAACAAAATAATAGCAAAAAAATTCAATAATATATTAGAAAAATCATTTGTCATGACAAAGTGGGATTTATCTCTGGGATGTAAGGATGGTTTGACGTACACAAACCAATCAATGTGGTATATAGAACAGCAGAATGAAGGACGAAAACCATTTCAATTGATGCTGAAAAATCATTTGATAAAATTCAACATCCCTTCATGATAAAAATCCTCAAAAAAAACCCTGCAGCTAGAACATTCTTGAACATAATAAAAGCCATATGACAGACCCACAGCTATATTATATTGAATAGTAAAAACAAAACCTTTTCTCTAAGATCTGGAACATGACAAGGATGCCTGCTTTTATCACTGTTATTCAATGTCATACTGGAAGTCCTAGCTAAAGCAAGTAGATAGGAGAAAGAAAGGGCATCCAAATTGGAAAGGAAAAAGTCAAATCATCCTTGTTTGCAGGTGACGTGATCTTGTATTTGGAAAAACCTAAAGATGCCACCAAAAAAACGATTGAAGCTGATAAATTCAGTAAAGCTGCAGGATACAAAATCAACATACAAAATGCCGACCATGAACAATCTGAAAAAGGAATTTCTTTTCTTTTTTTGAGACAGAGTCTCTGTCACCCATGCTGGAGTGCAACGATGGGATCTCAGCTCACTGCAACCTTTGCCTCCTGGGTTTAAACGATTCTTGTGCCTCAGCCTCCTGAGTAGCTGGGATTGCAGGTATGCACCATCATTCTTGGCTCTTTTTTTTTTTTTTTTTTTTTTTTTGTATTTTTGGTAGAGATGGGGTTTCACCGTGTTAGCCAGGCTGGTCTTGAACTCCTAACCTGAGGTGATCTGCCTACCTCGGCCTCCCAAAGTGCTGGCATTACAAGCATGAGCCACTGCACCCGGTCCCCTTTTTCAGTAGTCACAAAATTAAATATCTAGGAATTAAAGATCTCTATAATGAAAACTGTAAAACATTGATGAAAGAAATTGAAGAGGACACACCAAAAATGGAAAAATATTCCACATTCATGGATAGGAATAATCAATATTGTTAAAATGTCCATACTACCCAAAGCAATCTACAGATTTAATGCAATCCCTATCAAAATACCAATGACATTCTTGACAGAAATAGAAATAAACTAAAATTTATATGGAACCACAGACCAGCCAAAGCCATCCTAAACAAAAAGGAATCATATTACCTAAGTAACCAAAACAGCAATAGTGCTTGCACGAAAACAGACACATAGACCACTGAAACAGAAGAGAGAACCCAGAAACAAATTCAGATGCCTACAGTGAACTCATTTTTGACAAAGGTGCCAAGAACATATACTGGGGAAAAGTCAGTCTCTTTAATAAATGGTGCTAAGAACATTGGATATCCATATGCTGAAGAATGAAACTAGGGCCCCATCTCTTACCATATGCAAAACTCAAAATGGATTAGACACTTTAAGATATCAAATTATGAAACCACTACAAAAAAAAATTGAGGAAACTCTCCAGGACATTGGTCTTGGCAAAAATTTCTTGAGTAATACCCCACAAGCACAGGCAACCACAGCAAAAATGGACAAATGAAATCATATTAAGTTAAAAAGCTTCCGCATTGCAAAGGAAACAATAAAGAGACAACCCACAGAATGGGAGAAAATATTTGTGAGTTACCCATTTGACAAGGGATTTATAACCAGAATATAAAATGAGCTTAAAGAACTCTATAGGAACAAAATCTAATAATCCAATTTTAAAATAGGCAAAAGATCTGAATAGACATTTCTCAAAAGACACACAAATGGCAGACAGGCATATAAAAATGTACCCAACATCACTGATCATCAGAGAAATGCAAATCAAAACTGCAATGAGATGTCATCTCACCCCAGTTAAAGTGGCTATATCCAAAAGACAGGCAATAACAAATGCTGGTAAATATATGGAGAAAAGCGAACCCTTGTACACTGTTGGTGGGAATGTAAATTAGTACAACCACTATGAAGAACAGTTTGGAGATTCCTCAAAAAACTGAAAATAGAGCTGTCATAAAATCCCACAATCTCACTGTTAAGTGTATACCAAAAAGAAGGGAAATCAGTATATCAAAGAAATGTCTACACCCATGGTTTTTGAAGCACCGTTCACAATAGCCAAGCTTTTGGAACACGGTTTGTGTAGACTTTACACTATCAATGATGTGTTTGTGAACAATTTCATCTTTAGAATCTATTACACAGTCATTGTCAAGTATTTATTTAGAACATAGGTATTACATAAAATATAAAACACAGGCAGTATAGCTTCATGCCAAAGTGGTTACTGAATGTACTCTTTTGTAAATGTACAATACTGACTGATATTCCAACAAGCTGAATTACAAGCTGACCAGTACACACATAAGAAGTGATTTCTTTACAACAGTTGATGAGAGGCCTCTTTCACCAAACTATTGGAAGTTGGCCTGGCATTTAATAAGCAATGGTGATCAGTTAAGGAAGTGAAATGTGTATGCAAAGTGTCTAATAATATTATAAGGTTTTTCCCCATTACTGAGACATCAATGATGTTTCAGAAGAGAGAGCAACTCTGGTTACCAAGTGAAATCAGGCTATGCTAAATTAGAGCTGCTTCTAAACTAAGACTACCAGTCATCTTTAACATCAAGGGTGCTTGCTGAGCTCTTCAGACATTTACCCTCAAACAAGAAATGAATTTTAAAATGAGTCTTTTGATGCTCTCTGGAGAGTAAGCCCTCAAGCTATATTCCTATAAAAATTAAGAATCTCATTGCAGACCCCAATTAAACAACAAAAAAAAAATATTGTAGAGAGAGAAGAATCAAGTTTCTACAATGTGCCAGACACTGGCTAAGTGTTTTCCCGGATACCATCTCATTACTCTTCACAACACCGTTGTGGGGTAGGCAGCATTCCTTCCATTTTACAGATGTAAACACCGAGGTTCAAGGAGGTTCAATTTGGGGCCAGAGCGTAAGTCCTTCACCTGAAACAAAAACCACATTCTTTCCCCTTCACCTAATTAACTCTGATCTTGCCTCAAAAAGGTGAATGCTCAGAGAATAAGGGTTATGGAAGTGAGATTAGCACTCATATTCCAGTGGAAGTCCATTGGAGTGGTTCCCAATCTTGGAATTGCCGGTGTTCCAGGGTTCGTACAACTTACTTGTAAGAAATCTTAAGAGAGTCTGTAGCAACTTATATCAGTATTTCAGAACCACCTGGAGGTTTGTTAAAACTGATTGTTGGGCCCTGTCCTCAAAGTTTCTGATTCTGTCTTTCTGGGGCTCACCTAAGAATCCGTATTTCTAACAAATTTCCTGTGGCTCCAATTTGGGGAACTCACTTGTGAACTGCTGTCATAGGGCATTGTCTTTCAAAGTGCAGTCCTGTCCTAGAATATCCAGGTTGGAATCACTTAGGAATTCACATGCAGGTTCCTGGCCCTGTCCCATATCTTACAGGATCAGATCTCAGAGGTTAGGGACCGGGGATCTGCCCCTTAAACAAGTATTCCAGGTGATTCTTTCACTTGCTGAAGCATGAGAAGTGTCATCCAATGAGTCTTTGAACTCCTTCATCTCATATACAGCACAGCTTTTAAATACTGTCACATTTGAATGACAACTGCACAGCAGAACTCCATTTACAATTGACCACTAGCTGCTGCTGTAACTTGCTTCTGGTTAAAATGCCCATAAGGAATCTCTTAGGCCATGCTTCATAAATAAAGCCCAAAAAAGAAATATGTATTCATTGATCTTTTTTTTTTTCTTTTTTAAACTCTCCAGTTGTCAATTTTCCGACTCATCAGGGGGAAAGACTGATTAGTGGTTGTTTCATGCTTCCTCACACAAGTGAAATCAGGAGAAAAGCATTCTGTAAAAGAGCTTATTTCCCTTCCTCTTCTGCCCTGCCTCCTCATTTACCCTCAGCTATTCAGTTTCGTCAGGTCTTGTGAGAATACAGCTCTGACTCTTGAGTTTAAAGGGGTTGGGCGGCTTGGAGCGCGGTGCCTTCCCTCCTCATGCATCTGGGAAGCTGGCTCACCACCGGGACTTCCCCCAAGCTGGAAAAGGTTGACTAAAACCTGGTTCAGAGGTGGAGGGCGGGAAGCCAGACCCAGGCTCGGATGTGCCCTGAAGAGGTGCAGGTGCTTCCCGCTGGCCTCCGCCTCTCAGCTGTGGGCTCCCAAGTGAAGCCGGCTGCCAAGAAGAGTATTTATAGCTGCTTTTGCTGGCCGGTTCCTGCCCTGTTCTCACAAGGCGGCCTGCAGATCCCAGCACGACTGGCTGACAAGACGAGGGGAGGAGGGGAGGCCTGAGGGGCATGGCCCATCTGTCCCCCCCCGAAGAATTGCAGATGTTAGTCCCCTTGATCTGAAGTTAGAAATACAATGCGGTTTACAGGAGAAAAACATGAAGGTCATGTGAAGAGATTGCTCACTGTTCTTCCATGGCTCCAAATCTGCTGTTGGCCCAAGAGAACCCACCACAGACGGGTCTGTGCTGTCATCTGCAGAGCTGATTTGTAATCACTCTGTTTGTAATAAATGTGGAAGTGTCTAGAAGCTCCCTCAACCCCTGCTCCCAACCTCAACCCTGCCCAGAGGCCCTTTAAACTGAAACCAGCATCACTGTCCAGTCTTCAGGTGAACCTGTCTGTAGAAACAATGGCCCTTTCTCTTTCTCATCCTCTCAGTTAGGCCTCTGGGTTAGAGAAGATGACTGATCTAACAGCTCTCCTTGTGCCATGAGCTCGCTATGGTGACAGCAGATGCACACCTTGTGGGGGTGCCCAATTGTTGGCTTAGTGGGAGGGCCCCCGGTCCCCTAACTCACAAAAAAGAATACCAGGGAGCCCATGCAATACCTGATTGGTTTTTTACAGGGGTAGGCTCCATACAGAGCACAGCTTGTCAACTAAAACCTCCAAGGCGAAATCATTAAATCTCCAGGGGAAAGCCAACAAAACAGCAAGTGTTCCGGAAAGGGTTTCACTTCCTAACTGGCAGTGAGCCTGAGATCAAAACCTGTTACTCAGTGACAGATGAAATTCCTGCAAGAGGCACAATCCGTGCTATTGTTCTGTCTGAGGCCCTTATTTCTCCGGAGGTTGCTGCAGGTGGCCAAGGCAGAGGCTCCCCGGCAGCCGATGGGACATTTTTCTCCATGGGTTTGAGTAGTGTGTGTGCAAAGAGTCCATGGTCCCTGAAATCCATCCCCATGATGGGTGTAATTTCAGAAAATTCATTTCTGAAAGCAGAAGGAATTTATTTTCCTTTTTTTTTTTTAAACGGGGAAATAGGCAAAGGTAGAAGGATGCGTGGTTAGAGGTGACTGAAGTAAGGGTAATTGCTAGAGCCAGGCAAACAAGAATAGTCCTCACCAGTCCTGGCCATGCTCTATCAAGCTGCCTTGCACAGCGCTGTGTGCTTTCCACATGTTATCTCATTTAGTCCTCACAATAGCCCAATGAGGGAGGTGCAGGCACCCTCACTCCTTTGTGGCAGAGGAAACTGAGGCCTAGAGAAGTTAAAGGTCTTACTCTTTGCCCTAGGATGAGGATGGCAGATTTGAGATTCAAACCCACTCCCTTTCCAAGGATCCTTTAACTACTGCCCTGAGTGCAACTCTCTGGAGAGACAGGCTCACTGGTTCTGGGCTTCTCCAGGAGCTCATCAGGTTGTGTTGGTCCCTGGCTCTCTTGTATCACACAAATGTGGAGAAACCAGGGGAGTGGAACTCAGCACCCTGGGGAAAGCAGGAGTCAGTTTACAGGGACAGTCTGTTGGGCTGTACGTCATCTTCAGCAGGACCTCAGCTCCTTCTCTGGCCCAGAGCTTGTTCAATTGGGTGGCTTTTATGATACTTTATGTAGATCGAAGTCCTGGTAGCTCCAGCCAAGTGGAAGTGTTTCTGACTGGCTCTTAGGTGATGGGGGCAGGAGGGAGCTGAATGCGGAAAAAGGATCTGGCCTGTACCAGCTGCCAGGACAGCCAGCGACGCTGTGCTGTTGTCCTGCCATCTATGTGCTGTTGCCCTTCTCCGATGGCTCCTGGTGGGAAGAACTGAATACATACAGTGTGCAAAGGGCATAGCAGTGGCAAGTTACGTTACTTGTAATTGAAGATCTTTGTGGTCTGGAATGATCATTTTGTGTGTTTTCTCATCAGATAGGATAAATTGCATTAAGGTTCCGCCACACCCAGAGACAGCTTTTCCTTCCTGGACTCCTCGTGGTCTTTCATTTTCCAAGTTGCTTCAGTGGGATTTCCATGTATGTCTTCCTTGTTTACTGGTATAGCTCTAAAGTCCAGCACAGTTCGTGATAAACAGTGGGTGCTTAACACCTATTGAAGTAATTGATTAAATGAATGTCTGATTGAATAAGTGAATCAGTTACCAATTAATCTTGGGTCCTTGATTCCAGAACATACCAAAGAACACGATACTAGGATTTTCTCTGGTTCTTTAAAGAGCAATGTAACTTTTGGAGTTGTTGGGAAGCATGCCAGTTTGCATCCTGCAAGAAGCAGGTGCTAGAACAGAGTTGTTCCAGATTTACTGCGGTAAATGCCTGTGAAAAATGAGGAGGAAGCAGGATTAGGAAAGGAAGATCACTATGCAGATCTGACACTGGGGAAAGACAGGCAGGAGTGAGTGGGATGGAAGGAGGGGGCCTCAGTCCAAAGCACACTGTCTGTCCCTAGGGCGTGCTGGAGCCATCAGCTGTTTCGACTCCTAGGGAAGCGAGTAGGGGTGAGCTGGGTGTGACAATGGTTAATGTTATTTCTTCTGCAAGTGATGTTTTCTCATCCCATGTTCCTTCCATCCAGGGGGCAAGTGTGTCTCCATCACTCCTACACCTTATTTCTTACTGGAACGCTGCCAAGTCCTCCTCATTGTCATGGCAGCAACCCAGGGCACCCTGCCTCTCTCAGCCTTGCCTCATTTTCTCTTTTTAACCCCTTTCTCAATGTCGCAGACTCAACAAGCCCAAGTGACTGCAATGTGTTCCTTCCCCTGAAAATGTTCTAAGATCCCGGCTCTGTCGAAGGCATCAATAGTTCCCACAGATCAGCAGCTAGCATTCCTTTACACCCTCCCCTACTTCCTCTGCAGACAGCTCAGCCACTCTACCATCCACACCTCCAACCGCAGGTATTTCAGAAAAAGCTCCTCAAGACTTGACTCCTGTCCTTCAGGCCTGACTTTGAGGCCAGGACTGCCATCAGGGCCTAACAGGACAGGTACACAACATCCTGGTTTTAGCCAGAGGGACTGGTTTTTACTGGCTGAGTAAAGGCCCAGATGAGGAGGCCTCCATTATTAGCTGGGAGAAACACATTCGTTGTCCTGACTCCTTGCATCTGGCAGTTGGTGTGCTGTGTAAAGAATCATGTTTACTTAATGTCAGTCACTTTCCCTTGAAAACTGCTGGCTCAGACTGAAAGTTCTGAGCTGGGGTGCGAATGTGAAGGTGTGTGGTAGGTGCTTTGCTCACTGCAATCTTTTTACACGTCATCGTTGCAGTTGAGTATCGCTGCCGTCTTTATCACTCATTCACTCATTTGGGTTTTATTCATTCCACAGGTACTTACAGAGAACATTTACCCAGAAAGGGTCATACAGGGAGTGGGTAGGAGCGTGGACTCTCCAGCCAAATCCCAGCGTGGCCATGGTCTAGGATTTGGGGCCTACTGACTAAAGAAAAAAGTCAAGTGTTTAAAGAATTACAGCTAGTTTTATTCAAAAGTCTTACTGAGGCCTGTTGGCCAGGAGCACATCTGTCAGACTGCTTCAAAGCGGTATTTCAGTTCACAGTTTATATACTGGTGGTGAAGCTGCAGTATGTGCAAATTCACATCAAAGTTGGGGCATAAGAGTACAGCTGGTTATAGATTACTAAAGCACATTTGGTTATACATTGCAGGAGCATAATCACTAACCCCATCAGACGTTATCTTATGTGTAGGAAAAGGGAAGGACTGGGCCATTTATTTTAAGGAATATAGTCACTCAGACAAGAGATGTGGGGGTGCCATGTGTTCTATCCTGTTTTGTCTTCAGAACATGTTTTGGAGAGCTGCACAGAGTCAGGGGCTTGTGAAATTATGCTGGTAAACAGAAATGAGCAAACATAGCTTCTTACATTTGCAACTTTGTCTCATAGACTAATTGAATTACTTTACCTGTTCCCCATCTCAATTTTCTCATCTGTAAATGGGGGTAATTAGAATGTCCCACACAGAGGTGAATGAGGATTGAAACAGCTCAGCAGTGCCTGGCACATGGTAAGGGCAATTAAAGGGATACAGACTCAGGAAATTTCATCCATGCTCTCAAGGAAGTCCAACACGGTGGGAAAGAATGATGCATAAACAATCTGACACAGGTGCTGTGAGCTGTGGCCAGGGTAAACTGAGAATTTATCCAACCTGGGACCCTTGAGCTAGGACGGGAATACTAAAATAATACAAATTATGGAGTTTCTGAAATGAGGAATTGACAAATTAATTCCAGCATAATGGTAAAACTATAGTTACATTAAAAATATGTAAAAATAAAACCCTTTTTAAAAATAGAAAATAACATTTTTTATTTAGAAAAAAATTTTATTAAAAATATTTTAATACCACACTCAATATTAAAATATAAATTTAAATGCATGTTAATGTATAATTATATATATATTAATATCCTATTTTTAAAAATTCTTGTACACAAAGCACAATTTTTAAGTGAACAATTTTAAATTAAGAAAATATAAGTTGGCCGGGTGCGGTGGCTCAAGCCTGTAATCCCAGCACTTTGGGAGGCCGAGGCGGGTGGATCACGAGGTCAAGAGATCGAGACCATCCTGGTCAACATGGTGAAACCCCGTCTCTACTAAAAAAAAAAAATACAAAAAATTAGCTGGGCATGGTGGCGCGTGCCTGTAATCCCAGCTACTCAGGAGGCTGAGGCAGGAGAATTGCCTGAACCCAGGAGGCGGAGGTTGCGGTGAGCCTAGATCGCGCCATTGCACTCCAGCCTGGGTAACAAGAGCGAAACTCCGTCTCAAAAAAAAAAAAAAAAAGAAAAAAAAAAGAAAATATAAGTTGAATAATCTTTGGTATACAGTCACCTAGTATAATCAGTTTTTTAATCATACTTACCTGTAATGCAATATGTCACTGGCAAATCTGAGGAATGTTATTTCAGTGTCTTTTTTGGCTTTAAGTGTTTTCTTTCTATGCCACATTCTGAAAGCAAGCTTTTAACTTTTTAAGTAAAACTGTCTGTCATATTATTTACAGTTGTATTTTATGATTAATAAATTTGAAATTGATCTTTCTCTGTGGTCCAAAATATTTATGGTTGAGAAAATATTCTCTCACAGATGCTGAATTATTTAGTAAGCGAAGAGCAAATGCAGCTAAATGGGAGTATTCTCAATTTTAACATTTTATATTGAATTGTGTTAATGTTTCAGCCTGAATAACTTTACAAGATAGGTCTTTGGCCCCCGTTCAGCTTTATTCAACAAATATTTTTACAGGGTATGGCTTGTGAAATAATTTCTACTTAAGATGATTTTTTGAATGTTTCACCAAAGTTAAATGTTGTAAAATTGCAGGCCTTTTAATTATATTCCATTTCAGTACAGAATATAAATTAATCCAATTAAAAGTAGAAACTTCATCAAAAGATCTTTCCCACAAGTCAAGGTAGCAAACACCTCTGAGCTTCCACAGTTTAATTTGTTCATTTCCCCTCTTGCTCTGGTAGAGACAATTTCAAATTGTCGAGAGTAAGCTTGTTTTAGATAATTATAATTCACAAAAAGCCTCACAATCTAAAATTTTTTGTATTCCATTTATTGAATAATTTATTAAAATATTCCAACTAATTTTCATCAAAATGCAACCAACATTTAAAGAATTATTCCAAAAGGCATAGGCTGATTTGCAGTCGTTATTCAAAGGCACAAATATTTCTAAAATCAGATTACTGATGAAAAACAGAGAAAATGTGTCCTGCCAAGCTGAAGTTTCTGTTGTTATTGTTGATGCATGGGGTTTTTCCCTTTGATTGATACTGTTTTTTTGGGGGGGTGTAGGGGGTGGTTAGATACTTCATATAAACTCTGGCACAAGAATTTAATACTGTAGTTTATATGTAGAAATATTTTTAATTTTTGATGATGATAGTTTCTGTTTCCTTTAGTGGAATATCTGTTGCAATGGATTGGGCACAATTATGAATTATGTGCCCACAATCATTGCCAAGTTCTCTGTTGCTTTATTAATTTAGTAAGAACATTATCTTTCCATGAACCTGTTCTCCGCGAATTTGTATTCCCATTATTACCATAAAACATATCTTCAATATTGACCTTTTGAACAATATTGAACTTTTGAACTGAATTTATAACAGCATTCCCAACAATGTCAGATGTTTTACCTGATAATAAGCTTCTAAAAATTTTACTTTGATTTCATGAATTGTATGAAGAAAATATTCATTGGAATTAGCTGATAATCTGAAGTATCTGAGGATTCTAATATCAAAGGGCTCCATGCCACTGTTTGGTAGCCCTTTTGCTAATATAGCAGTCACACGTGCAGCTATCAGTTCACTTTTTGTATGTATGAACTTAGCACAGCCAAAATTAATTTAAAGAATTGTTGTTTGATCTAGCTGAAAAGTCATGCTTCACAGGATGATACGTAAACATGCCTTCTGCAGCTGCACAAATGAAACAAGTTTAGGGGCACAGCCTTCTTAAAACAGCTCTGATGTGTGAGGTGGAAGCTGGTGCTTCTTTAGTAGATTAAGGTCTGGTTTTCATGTGGTTAGTGATGTCACCAGGACCCCCCTCATGCTGGTTAGTAAATGTCACCAAACATTTTGTACAAGTTACATATTGACCAGATTTCTTATTACTTGCAAATTTGGTAATTAGTTTTTCATTTAACATGCACTTTTTTTGGTTTATTCAGCTACTGCTGAGAACATTTATTATCGATTAAAAATATAACCAAATAATAAAATAGTCGAGATTTTATCCCATTTTGTAAGTGAAGAAGTATACAGTTTTCTCATTATACACTTATCACAGGGCTTGTAATTCCCACACAATTTACACAGGCACCAAACGTATAATTTCTTTTTATTTTCTAGACTGTGCTGCTGGAAGTTGGGTAGCTTTGTGTGACTTTAAACTGGCCAAGACACAACTGGTAGGCACATCAAATTTCTGGCAGGAGCAGCAGTGTGGAATCCATCTCCCACCACCTTCCAAGCTTAGGAATTATATATGCTTCATTTTATCAGCAGCAAGCCATTGAAAGGGAAATGTTAGCTTTCACATAGTCCAGTTTTCATCTAGAAAAGCTCAATAAGAGACAGTTAATGCTGACCATCTTTCAGATTTAAGCATGCGTTAAAGTGAGAACCTTGTTTCCTGCTCATACATCTTACATATTTGTAGACCAGACCGTGGTAGAAGCTGGAAGTACAAAGTGGACATCTACCAAACTTACTCCAATTACTTTAATGCAGCCTTCACCAACAGTATTATATAGAAAAATAAAACATGTGGGGCAAGTGCTAAAAACTGCATGGGACACCAAGCGAATACTGGAAGTATTTCAGGAGAAGCAGTGCATATGATCTTGTTGGCTATGGAGAGGTCAGGATGTTGTTCCTTGGGAAGGGAACCCAACAACAAGGGAAGAGAGCACAGGGGAGTTTCTCGGGACAGGAAATACCTGAGCAAAACCTTAAAAGATGGGTTGTAAATTGTCAGGTAAAGCAAAAAGCTTCCACACATCAAAAGAAACAGTTGAGAAAATGAAAAAAACAACCTATAGAATGGAAGAAAATATTTGCAAATTATATATACTGATAAAGGGTTCATGTACAATGTATATTAGAGTGTGCCTGTAACTCAATGAAATAACAAAATACGATTTTAAAATGGGCAAAGAAAATGAATATTTTCCCAAAAAGATATACACTTGACCAATAGATATATGAAAATGTGCTCAATAATCACATCACTAATTATCAAGGTAATGCAAATTAAAACCACAGTGAGATATTACCTTATGCTACTTAGAATGGGTATTGCCAAAAAAGCAAATGAGAAGTGTTGGCAAGGATGTGGAGAAGAGAAAAACCTTTTATGCTGTTGGCGGAAATGTAAATTAGCACAGTCTTCATGGAAAACTGCATAGAGGTTCCTCAGGATTTAAAAATAGGACTGTCATATGATCCAGCAATTCCACTTCTGGGTATATATTCAAAGGAAATGAATCAGTATATCCAAGAGATATCTTCACTTCTTCCATGTTCATTGCTACATACAATAGCCAAGACATATAAGCAACCTAAATGTCCATTGACAGATGAATGGATAACAAAAATGTATATACCCACAATGGAATATTATTCAGTCTTAAGAAAGAAGGAAATCCCGCCATATGTGACAACATGGATGAGCCTGGAAGGCATTATGCTAAGTGAAGTAAGCCAGACACAGAAGGACAAGTACTGTATGATACCACTTGTTTGAGGAATCTGAAATAGTCAAACTCATAGAAACAGAGAATAGAATAGTGATGGTTAGGAACTGGGGAGGAGGAAATGGAGAGCTAACAGGGTATAAAGTTTCAGTTATGCCAGATGAATAGGTCCTAGGGACTTGCCGTATAGCCCCGTGCCTATAGTTTATAATGTATACTTTAAAATTTGCTTGTGAATTAAAGATCCTTATAGATGCTTAATATTAGACCTTTGTCAGATACAGTTTGCAAAAATTTTCTCACATTCTGTAGGTTGTCTGTTCACTCTGTTGATAGTTTTCCTTTGCTGTGCAGAGCTATTTAGTTTATTTAGATCCCATTTGTCAATTTTGGCTTTTGTTGCCATTGCTTTCAGTGTCTTCATCATGAAATCTTTGCCCCAGAGATACCATTTGACCCAGCAATCCCATTACTGGGCAGAGACCCAAAGGAATATAAATTGTTCTGTTATAAAGACACATGCAACTGTATGTTCATTGCAGCACTGTTCACAATAGGAAAAACATGGGAACAACCTAAATGCCTATCAATGATAGACTGGATAAAGAAAATGTGGTATGTATATACTATGGAATACTATGCAGTCATAAAAAAGAATGAGAGCATGTCCTTTACAGAGGCATGAATGGAGCCGGAGGCCATTCTCCTTAGTAAACTAACACAGAAACAGAAAACCAAACACCACATTTTCTCACTTGTAAGGGGGAGCTAAATGAGAAGACATGAACACAAGGAGGGGAAAAACAGACACTGGAGCCTATTGGAGGGTGGAGGGTGGGAAGAGGAAGAGGACCAGGAAAAATAATGCATACTAGGCTTAATACCTGGGTGATGAAATAATCTGCATAACAAGTTTACCTATATAACAAACCTGCACATGTGACCCCGAACTTAAAAGTTAAATGTAAAAAAATGGCTAAGGGGTAGATTTTAAGTGTTCTCATGACACAAAAAAATAAGACGTGATGATGGGAGAAATCTTTTCGATGCGATGTTTATGGCACAGATTGTGGTGATGGTTTTATGGGTATATACTCATCTCCTAACTCACCAAGTTGTACATATTACATATGTACTGCTTTTTTATATCAATATCTTAATAAAGTTTATTTTTTAAAATATGAAAAGCAGAAAAAACTATTTCTCTGTATAAGGTTTGTATTTATCTAATTTAATTCTCACCAAAAACCCCTATGACTGGATAATAATATTATTACTTTCATTTTACATAGTAGGAACAAGGCTTAGAGAGGTTAAGGAATTAGCCCGAGTTCAGCCACCGAATGACTGTTGAAACTAGGATTCAACACGGTCTGTGCCTTCAGAGTCAAGGCATGCCAGGTGGTCCACCAGACCATGTTCTGCCTACGCCATGGCTCAGCTTGAGAGATGGCAGGTACATTGGGAAACTGCAAGTCATACTGGCAGAAGCAGGGGTGGGGTGGAGCTGATAAAGGATGCTACTGCAGGCAGGTGGAGGCTAGGCTAACTTGAACTGAGTCCTATATCACACCTGCTGGTCTCCAGGAAGCCCTCCCAGGTCAGAGCAACCTACACTCACTTCTCTACCTACCACTCTACCCACTGTGCATACCAGGTACAGGTGAGCTTCAGATGTGGCTAAATAGATACAATTTAGTGCTTTACCGACTACTGTCTTGTATCAGTTTCACGCTATTCTACATGTGTGCATGTGGTCTCTCAAGCAAATTTTAAGATTCTTTAAGGTGGAGACTGATGTTACTATAGATTTCTTAATAACCACCCCCACCTTGTTGCTGAGCCTACAGAAAACGTTCAGAAAAACATGTATTGATGGAGGGTTGTCAATAAATGGCTTTTGGAATAGATTCTATTTATTTGTCTAAAATCTCAAGTGTTTAAAAAATTGAACTTGAGCTTGAACTTGCTTTTATTTTCCTTTTGACGCTCACCAGATTCGTATTGTCCTTCCAGCTTTGCTTTGTGGTTTGTTTGTTCCTAGTGCTTCTGTGTGAGCTGCTTGACCTTGCCTTCTGGTTACACTTCCCAGCTCCTTTCCTGCTGCATCTAACAGGCTCGTTTTCTTCCAGATATTCAAGGTTGAGTGGGTGCAGGTGGGCAGGCAGGTTAAGGAATTTGCCTGAGTTCAGCCACCTAAGGGTTGATGGCTCACTGGCCATTTCTTTAATGGTTCTTTGGCCATTTATATTGGTGTATTACTTGATTTTTATCACAATTGATTAACCTTCACTGGTTTTGGTAAATGTGGCCAGATCTACCTGGACTAGAACTTGGAACTGTGTTAACCACATGTGGCTATTTGCATTGACCTGAGTTAAAATTAAATAAAACCTAAAATTCACTTCCTCGGTCACATTAGTCACATTTCAAGTACTTACTAGCCACATGTGGCTAGCAGATACTCCACTAGCCAGCATAGATTTGGAATCTTCCCATCATTATAGAATGACTTGGGCTGAGAATATTGAATAAATTAACAAATTATAGGGCAAAACTGGCAGAATAAAATAAAATTTTGATGAGGTACTCTTATTTGGCTTATTTATTATTCCTCATAATATTTGTAGAATTCCCAAGGATGAAATTACATTGTAGAACTTATTATATCGTCATTTGTTTAAGTATCTGTGACTTCTAACAAGTCTATATGCTCTTCTGGCATAGGGAACATTTCATCTTTCTGTCTCTGACTTGGAGTTGTGTCTGTCTGGCATAGAAGGAGCTCAAAAATATTTAGAGAATAAATACATAAGTGCTTTGAAACCTCATTTAAGTTTCTTTATTGCAAACTATAGCTATTAGTCTCACATATTATCTTTGGAGATCTATCCTTTTTTTTTTTTTTTACCGATTCTTACTATTCTTAATGTATTTTTGAGAATATGAAAGAAAAGCATTCAAGAATTATGTACACATCTATTTAAATGAAAATATGAGAAACCTATGCTGAAGACATAGAAGGAAAAGCCGCCTAGGAGGCCCGTGTGGGATCGGCAGAGCCATGACTGTGGGGAGATGTGACACTCATTTGGTTTCCTTGTGGAATTGGCAGGAGACAGCTTGGGGCATCATGACTTGATGGCCACAGTTGTCCTTTCCCTCCTAAGGAAGGCGGTACAGACACGGAAAGCCGGCTTCCTGTCCCTTTCCTGTCCCTGGAGGGGCCCTCTGCCAGAACCCTGGGATGCTTATCTGGGCTCTGCAGATCTTTGGAATGAGGTCAGCCAGGAAGTTGAATCCCTTTGATGCAATTATCTCTGCATCCTTGGCCTTTTGTTCTCATGGAGAGTGACCAGTGACCCTTGTGCTTCTTACGTGGTTAGGACAGCTGTTGTGAGGTGGGTGCCAGATGCACATCCCTGGGTGGGTGGACACATCCTTCCCAGCTGTCAGGATGGGTCCAATGGATGTAGGTGCCTCCCTGCTCCCGCCACCACACTGTTGTGAAGCTGCAGAGGAGATGAGAAGACAAAGGAGAATGTGATCAATGGTGGGTGATCTTACACCCATATGTATACACACATGTTCATCTTGACAAAGCCCAGCAGTTTTGTTCTTTAATTCATCTCAGTTGACAACCAGTTGTACCAGTTCAAGGACTCATTCTTTCCTGAATGAGTAGTGGTGGGTGACTCTTTGGAATAGCACAGTCCTAAGTCTATCTTTTCACATCTTTCAGTATACTCTTCCTAATTGTATATGTATACTTTGCAATCTTTCCCTCCCAATAGAAGTTCTCTGTGGCAGGATATCCACAATTTGGGGCCTCTTTCCTATATAGATGTCCTCGTCTTAAAACTGGTTTGGCCTAACCTGTTTTTGTACTTTTGTGAGCAGGAAAATCATCTCCCCAATGAGTCATTATGTGGAGGGGTGGAAAAGCTTGAAATAGTAAGCGGAGGGGTGGTCCTGTGGCTGTTGCAGAAGTCTGGTCAAATTGCCAGGTGACTTGTGAACTTTGCTTTTTGATTTTGGGGTTTGTTATTTTTTGGTAAAATAACTCACTCAGGTTCTGATGGATTCTGGGATTCTCTGTCTTCTCATTTTTCCTCCCGGTGTTTTTCTGCTTTTCATTTTCCAGTTGATTACTGAAATGTCCTGTGAGCAGTCAGGTGGCATTTGCTGGCAGGAATGGCAGAGCTAAAGGGCTTAGCATTTTTCTACCTGAGGTTGAGCTCATGAATCAACTGGCAGTTCTTTGCTGTCAGGGAGTGATGAGAGCACTTCTCCAGGAAGAGACAAGCCTGCTATAGTTTATGTGTGTGCTTTAATATTGCTCATCTATGTAATCCATAGTGGGTCATGGTACACATTTGCTGTTTTTTGGCTACCTAGTGTCTGCTCTTCTTTTTTCTGGGTAGTAATTTCTCAATTTTCATACAGGTATTAGTGAAGGTCTAGGAAGGAAAGAGATGGCACAATCACATAGTTTAATGAAGGGGCTCATTATAGAAATATGGGTAGAATGAAGACTGTCCATTTATTCAGGCTGCTATCACAAAATACCATAAACTGCCTAGCCTGTAAACAACGGAATTTTTTTTTTCCTTAGAGACAGAGTCTCACTCTGTCACCCAGGCTGGAGTATGGTGATATCATCTCAGCTCACTGCAGTCTGCTTCCAGGGCTCAAGAAATCCTCCCACCTTAGCCTCCCAAGTAGCTGGAACTGCAAGTGTATGCCACCACACCTGGCTAACTTTTTTAATTAATTATTTTTTTGGGGGTAGATATAGGGTCTCTCTGTGTTGCCAAGGCTGGTCTCAAACTCATGGCCTCAAATGATCTTCCTACCTCTGCTTCCCAAAGCACTGAGATTAGAGGCACGAGCTATCATATCCAGCCCAGAAATTTATTTCTCACAGTTCTGGAGGCTTGGAAGTTCAAGATCAAGGCACCAGCAGATTTGGTGTCTGGTGAGGATCTAATTCCTTGTAGACAACCATCTTCTCACTCTAACCTCACATGAGAGAAGGGATGAAGGGTCTCTCTAGAGTCTCTCTTATAAGGACACCAATCCTATTGATGAAGGTTCTACCCCAAGATCTAATCACCTCCCAAAGGCTCCCTCTCCTAATATCATCACCTTGGAGGTTAAGATTTCAATATACAAATTTTGGAGAGGCACAAACATCCAGACCATAGCAAGGACCAGCAAAGAACGCTGGAGCAGTTCAGGACTGGCAAGAGCAGGGAGCTGTTACCACCTCTGGGCCTGATGGGGTAAGGGAGGGAGTGATGTTACCAGAGCCTGCAAAGAGCTGGAGCTGGAAGGGTGGCCCAAATGAGTTGTCCCTCTAGAAGAACACAGTCACCGTCAGAACCACAGCAGGTAAGGAGCCAGGCAGGGAAATAGTTGTCCTGATCCAGTTCTCTGTCCACTCTCTGATCTTCTGTTGGTGTTCCTACGATCAAATCCAACTAGAAGCCAGAAAGCAAAATCTGGAATTTTGCATCCTGAAGAGTTAGCCTCTTAGGACAGAGAGTGGAGCAAAGGTTAAGGTCAAGCAGAGTACAGGTATCATGCCTCTTCTACCAGCCTACGTGCTCCAGGAGAGGAGACCCCACTCCATAAGCATAGTCCTCGGTTCTGATTAGCTGATCTTCAAACAACATATCCATCCTCTGGCCACAGAGCTTGGTTTAGAACACACAACTCAATTCAGATCTATGAATCAAGAGAAACTCTTTCCAGAGACTATTGGAAAAGAAGATATTTTGCTTCTGAGAGAGCTATTGGAAGAGAGACTTTTTTTCCCCACTTCCTGTGGGACATAATTGAGGAAACAAGATGTCCCTAAGGCTGTTTCCAGTCATTTTGCAAACATGAAGAGAGTCAGCCCTAGGATGAAGCAGGTGCCATAGAAGAGAAGATGAGAAGGAGATTGATTTTCGGCGTTGCCATTGGGTCACCAAAGCTTCCTCTATCACTGAAGTTTTTTATTACTGCGCCAATACTGTATTTGTATTATATATGTCAATTTGAGTTTGAGTTTCTGTTATTTGTAGCCAAAAACACCTTAACAGAGCCACTAGGATTTAGCCTGGAACCAGGAAACATTTTCCCATTCATTGCACCCCCAAAGACAGAGAACCATAGGATGAAACCAGCTATCCTTTGATAGGAATAATTGTGATGTCGGTGATAGAGAGACTAAGAGCAGGGTCAAGTCCAAAATGCCTTATGGGAGGGAGAAGCTGGAATCATAGAGCCTAGGGTTCCATGTCTGCTGTAGACTAGACTGGAGAAAAATGCAGGTCAAGAGCAAATGAGGAAGACCCAAGTCATGGTGAGAAATCTGTCTGTCTGACAGGCTTAGAAGGCCTGAGGCAGGTTGGACAGTCAGTTTTTAATGAGGTAATCACATTCTTTAAGCAGCAGGAAACGGCTTTCTTCACGTTCCTTGAGAAAATGTGGCTGTTGAGGTAAAATCACAGGCTGTGTTCTCAGCATTAGCCATCATGACTAACGAAAACAAGCCTTTGGTTTCAGCCCATGGTTCCAGTCAGAATCAAGCCAGCTGCAGGGTGGAGCGAAAAAGATGAGGTACTCACTTTGCTGCAAGCATCTGAATAATGTTGAAATCTGGGAGTTCAACAAACAGTCCAAGGTCCAATGATACAAGATAGTCTTTTCTTTTCTTTTTTTAATTATACTTTAAGTTCTGGGGTACATGTGCAGAGCATTCAGGTTTGTTACATAGGTACACTCGTGCCATGGTGGTTTGCTGCATCCATCACACAGTCATCTACATTAGGTATTTCTCCTAATGCTATCCCTCCACCCCACTACAGGCCTCAGTATATGACGTTTCCTTCCCTGTGTTCATGTGCTCTCATTTTTCAACACCCGTGTATTAGTGAGAACATGTGATGTTTGGTTTTCTGTTCTTGGGTCAGTTTACTGAGAATGATGGTTTCCATTTTCATCCATGTCCCTGCAAAGGACATGAATTCATCTTTTTTATGTGACTGCATAGTATTTCATAGTGTATATACACCACATTTTCTTTATCCAGTCTATCATTGATGGGCATTTAGGTTGGTTCCAAGTCTTTGCCATTGTGAATAGTGCCGCAGTAATCATACGTGTGTCTTTATAATTGAATGATTTATAATCCTTTGGGTATATACCCTGTAATGGGATTGCTGGGTCAAATGGAATTTCTATTTCTAGATCCTTGAGGGATTGCCACACTGTCTTCCACAATGGTTGAACTAATTTACACTCCCACTAACAGTGTAAAAGCGTTCCTGTTTCTCCACATCCTCTCCAGCATCTGTTGTCTCTTTATTTTTTAACGATCACCATTCTAACTGCTGTGAGATGGTATCTTCATGTGGTTTAGGTTTGTGTTTCTCTGATGGCCAGCGATGATGAGCTTTTTTTCATATGTTTGTTGGCTGCATAAATGTTTTCCTTTGAGAAGTGTCTATTCATATCCTTCGCCCACTTTTTGACGGGATTTTTTTTTCTGATACAAGATATTCTTTGACAGCTTCTTCCTTTGTTAGGGGTTTTAATAATTTCTTGCCTCAATAGTAAGATTTAAAATGCACTTGTGGTAGTCCTGGTGGTAACAAGGAGGAGAATGGTAGTTCTATTAGTTACATTCATTGAGTACTTCTTATATGTCTGTACAATCCAAGTAGTTTATGTGTACTAATTAATTTCATCTTTATAAAATCCGGTGAGAACATTATTATTTTTTAAAAGGCAGGTGAGGGAAGTGAGAAGTCATACAGGTTGAATTTTAAGCAATAGGAAGGGTTTTAGTTATTTGGTCAACCCACTTTATTTTTAAAACTTTTAAATATGATAGTCACATAAAATAACATAAATATGTATGTCTGTATTATACAGAATGGGTGCCCACATATTCACAACCGTTTAAGAAGTGCTACATACCTGACACTGTTGAAGATGCTAATGGGTCAGTTTCCCAATCTAGTCCCTTATGTCCTCTGCCCTCAAGGGTTAATCCTCAAGGTAATTACCTCAATTACCTCAAGGTAAATCCTTGGTTGGATTTTATTTTTTATCATTTATTGTTGTTTTTTTGTAAGGTTTTACTACAGATATAGATGCCCAACCTGCGTCTGGCCTTTTAAGCCCATCAGATACACTACTTGTAATCGTAGACTATATGACCATTTAGATTTACAAGTTTTTGAAGTTTATACCTAGTTTTCTCCCCTTATCTGTGGTTTGTTTTCAGCAGTTTCAACAACTGGCAGTAAACTGTGTTGTAAAAATATTAAATGGAAATTTAAAAAAATAAGCAATTCATAGGTTTTTAATTGTGCACTGGTTCTGAGCAGCATGATGAAATCTTGTGTGGTTCTACTCCATATGGCCCAGGACGTAAATCATCCCTTGTCCAGCACATTCACACTGTATACACCACCTGCCCATGAGTCATTTATTAGCCCTCTTGGTGATCAGATCAAAAAGCCATAGTATATATAGGGATTGGTAATATCGACTTTTCAGGTATCTGCTGTGGGGAACCTAGTCCCTGTGGATAGGCGGAAACTGCTGTAAATCGTGTCATTCTGTTTGTATTCTTCTGGAAAGAAATACACCATGATGCGAGGTTCATTCATATCAACAGGTAGCTCTAGTTTACTCATTTTTCACTGAAATGTGATTTCCTTTGATGAGTACACCACACTTTATCCATTTTTGTTGTTGTTGTTGGACATTTGGATAGAGGTCTTGTTCTTACAAACTTTGTTTCTATGTATACTCCTGCGTTTGTCCTTTAGTGCCCACAGGCAAGAGTTTCTCCAGGGTATAAACCTATGAGTGGAGGGCCAGGGTTGTAGGATATATGCACCTTCAGTGCCCTGGATAATGATGAGTTATTTACCAAAGTGATGGTGTCCATGTATATTCCCACAAGCAGTGTATAAGGTTTTCTATTACACCGCAGTCTTACTTACCCTTGATACTGTCAGATCTCAAAAGTTTTCGGGGTCAGTCCAGTAGGTTCAAAATGATGTTTCTCTGATTGACTAATGAATCTGAACATCTTACATATGTTCGCCATTTATGATTTCTTTGTGGTAAAAGGCCTACTTATACCGTTGTTTGAGGTAAATTACATTAAAAGATTTTCTAGTATTAAACTCACCTTAGTCATACGTATTTCATTTTCTAAATATTGGTAGATTTGCTTTGCTAATATTTTATTTAGAATTGTTGCATTTGTGTTCAGGAATGAAAATGTTATGTAATTTTTCTGGTCTTCATTTGGTACATTAGGTTTACGAAGTTAGTTGGGCCATTCTACCTTTTCTCCTTCCTCTTTCTCTCCCTCATCTTCCTCTCCCTCTTTCTGTCCTTTTTCTTCTCTTAAGAGCTTGTATGATCCATGAATGTTTGTTAGAACTTACTGATGCTTTTGTGAGAAAAGCTTCACAGCCATTGATTGAATTCATTTTAAGGTAATAAGAACGGTCAAGTTTTTTTATTCTCAAATCAGTTTTGGAAAGTTACACTTTTAGGGAATTTGTCTATTTTATCTAAGTTTATTGGCATAAGCTTTGTACTTGATCATGTACTGGTACTTGATAATGGGTTGTGCTCTCTAGACACCCTCTCAGCACCTCCAGAACACAAGCATCCATTCCTTCTGATTCCGGGAGTATTGGTGGCTGACAGCTTTTGGTGAACCCCTCTCAGAATTGCCCTTGGATGCTGTGCTAAGTTCAGGATCACTTCTCAGGGCAGACTACATCCAATGTCTGGCCAGTGCATGAGTATAAAGACCCAGTCCTCGCCTCAGTTCTGGACAGTTCTGTCAGCCCACCCCATCCCTACAGAAGCTCCTTATAGGATGGGCTGAGGTCAGTGTTGCAGCTGTTCCCCAGTTCAGGCTCTCCAGCACAGAAACATAAAAGTGTCAGAATTTGTCTCCCTTAGAACCAGATTTGTAATAACATCCATGGCTTTCTTTCAAATCATTTGTTGTGTTCTTTGATTTCTACTATTTGTCTCTTTGCACCTTTTTCTCATTACCTTGGTGGTCTTGCTGGAGGTTTGTTAATTTTACCAGTTTCTTTTCAAAGATTCAACACTGGTTGGATTGAACCTCTCAAAGGTACATTTATTTCTTACTTCATTCCTTTTGTAAACTTTTCCTGCCTTCGATTTGCTTACATTAATTTCCTTATCTACCTCTAATCTCTTAGGTTGGATGTTTAGTTCATCTGCTTCTCAGCCTTTCTCTTATGCTAATATGAGCCTTTTAAGGCTTTAGATTTTCTTTTAGCAACTGTCTCCAAGTATAGCTCCATGACGTTGTCCAAGTGAATATGTCCACACCTAAACTAGTGACCTCCACCAATTCATCTGCCTATTCTTTCCCACCCTTCCCCTTCTCAGAGAAACAGCTGTATTCCAATTAGCCAGGCCATGATCCTGAAGTTACCTTTGATCCTCTCCTTCTCTTGAAACCCACTTCCAATCAGTCAGGACGTCCTTTTGGCCTTTCCAGAGTTTGGCCATGGTTGTCATCTGCATGACGTCAACTTGTCTAAGCCATCAATCATTGCCTCTTGCTTGGCCAATTGTCTATAACTGTTGTTCTGTTTCCTCTCCTGCTCCCCTTCAGTTGGTTTTGCACACAGCACTCAGAGTGAGCCTTCTACATTTTCACTCATCCTTCAATTTCTTTCCATCTCCTTAGCATAAATTCCAGGTCACTGCATGGCCCCCAGGGTCCTCTGTGGCCAGGGCCTCTGCTGTGTCTGCCACCCTGTCTTCTCTTTTCTTTGCTCCTCTCTGCTCCAGACACCTCTCTATTCCTCAGACAGGTCTCGTGTAGGGGTTTTTACACTTGACGTCCTCTAAACACCTGCATGGATCACTTCCTCACTTCCTTCAAGTCTTGCTCAGATGTTATGTTATTATTCAACAGTCCTTCTTTCATAAAACTGTATAAAATTTCCACCCTGCCCAGCCAGTCACTTATTACCAGGCTTACCCTTATTCATGTTTCTTAGCATTCATCATTGCCTGACATATCTTTTTTGTTTGCTGCTTGTCTGTCTTCCACTGTTGGAATATAAGCTCTTTCAAGGCAGGGCTTACTTGCTGTGTTCACTGCTCTTTGTCCAATGTCCAGCCCACAGATGGGCACCAATAGTGTTCAACAAATACGTGATGAATAAATGCATGAGTATTGGCCTGAAGTTACTAATTCTCTGGGGGACTACTTCCCCTTTTACCCAGTGCCACTGCCTCCATGTGACAGTTTTGTTCTAGTTTTTGTTGTTGTTTATCTTTTACACCCTGAAGGTGTAGGTAGTTTTTCTGAAGATCTAACTTAACTTAGGAAGTTGGGGTGGAGAAAGGGAGTGTCTGCCTTTTGATTTTCTACACTTCAAGGGCCCAAGGCCTCATCTTCTATCTTCCTGCTGAGTCAATATCCTCAAGTGTGCCCAGGGCTATCTTGCCTTTAACATTTAAAAAAAATTCTGAATTCATGCTTTCACTTCATTTTCTTTTATCCTTTGAGGATTTCCTTTACTTTCTTGTGATGTTAATTATGCATTTCAATCAATATTGCTTTATTTTGTTTTTTATTCTGTGGAAGAATTTCAGATGATCTGGTTTGCCAGATTTCTGAATATGAAACTCTTCAAACTTTCCATTTTTTATGCAGTACCCAGGAGCCCAAAGGACTGACTTAACTAAAGTCTCAATGTAAATAAAATTGCTAAGACCAGACTCTAGGATTTCTCATCTCCAGGGCAGTATTTGACAGCCACATTTGGTTGGTGGCTGCCCCACTTCCTTTAGAGAGTCTAATGATACAGATGTTCCTAGTCTAATAAGTATCTCTAGGCAGAAAGGACAAAAAAGAAGAAAAACAACCGTAACAACATAACAGTCTCCAGGGTTCCAAGGAAGCTTTGTAGCCACCAAGGGCTGTAACAGCCATTTGTAAATACGTAATGGGAAGTAGCTCTGGGAACCATAGCTGATTTCAGCAGGGTAGCTTTTGTCAGAATCTGCCCCTTTGCTATTTTTCTAGGAGTCAGATCTGAAAGGCCTGTTTTCTTAAAGATTTCTGCTGGGTCTAAGGCGGGAGGTCATTTCCCTCCAATTCCTGCAGTTCATTTAGGCTGCGCCTTGGGTGGTTGTCAGTTGGAATATAAACATTGGTACCTTGATAATTATACAAGGGTTTCAAAAAGTTATTATTGGCTCTGGTGAGATAGTGTAACAGGAAACAGTCTGTACTTTAAGCAAAAATGGCTGCCAGTTAGTGTGTTCAGAACACTATGCAAATCAGTTGGAAACTCAGAAGTTCGGTCAATCAATCAGTTTTGCTTCATATGATGCCAACTGACTGGTTTTTTATGAATCTTATTTGTCTTATTGCATTGACTGACTTTGGGCCTGAATTGACTTAATTGCAGCGTTGCTTTTGATATACGGTAGACAGCAATTGTTCTGTTGGGCTGTGATCAAATGCAACAAATAAAGGCCATGGGTAATACTGGACTGCCCCAGTTGGTGGATGGATTGCTAATTTTCTCTTGCAAAATAACTTACTGCTGCCAATCCATCAATCAGTTGTCTTAAAAAGCATCTGAACAATACAGAGTACAGCTCTGTACATTCTTTTCAGTGTACTCATACCAAATCATCGTGACACTTCACCCAGGACAGATTTTTGATAGGTAAGGTTATGACGACCTTAGAGACACATGCAATGAGCTATTCTGAAATACCCGCCTTTGGTCTTTTGCTTTGAAGAGTTCCTTTTTTGAAGGAGTGTTAAATTATGTTTTATGACTGTAAAAATATTATTATAATGAATATTTGAAAATCTCACCTACCCAGAGGTGGTGACAGTTAATACTTTATTTCCTTCCTACTTTAGTCTATTTCCTTCCAGCATTTTTTCTACATATTTTTTACTAATTGAAATGATCCTGTATCCTGATGTAATTTTTTTCACTCAACAATTTGTACTGTTGATTTTTTTCTTCACTGAATATGATAACCCAAGTATTTCCTTGTATTATTAACCCTTCACAAACATTTTTAATAGTATTCTTTGGTATGAATGTAGTTTACTTAAACATTCTCTGATAATGAGAAAGTTAGGTAGTTTCCTATTATTATTATAAACACTCTTCAATTGAACATCTCTGTACATTGTTTTTTCCACATCCTGAATTATTTTCTTAAGCTAGTGAAATTATTTAGCCAGGTAATAGATATTTTTCAGGTATATGGGACAAATTGCCAAATGTTATTTCTAAAATAATGTCCTTCTTTATATTTCATAGGGGTGGTGAACTATTTTGTTCACACCGTTTGTTACATGTTGAGATCTCACTATGTTTTTATTATAGATTTGTATGAAATCTTTACAAACTAAGTAAATTAACTTTTTGTCTTACATATGGCAAATGTTATTTCAATTTATTCTTTGTATTTTATTTCATTTTGTGTTACAATGTATAAAATCTCTAAATATCATCCCTTTTTTATTTTTCACATTAAATGTAAGTTTGGGAACCAGAAAGGGATAGAAGGTAGTCAAGTTATTAGTAGTTATTTTTGAAGTGTTATTTAGATATAACTTACATACCATAAATCCACTTTTTTTTTTTTTCCTTTTTTTCACTTTTTAAAGACAAGGTCTCTGTTTCCCAGGCTAGAGTGCAGTCACATGATCATGGCTCACTGCAGCATTGACCACCTGGGCTCAAGTGATCTTCCCACATCAGTCTCCTGTTTAGGTGGGACTACAGGTGTCTGCCACCACACCCAGCTAATTTTTGTATTTTTTGTACAGACAGGGTCTCCCTATGTTCCCCAGGCTGGTCTTGAACTCCTGGACTCAAGCAACTTGCCCACCTTGGCCTCCCAAAGTGCTGGAATTACAGGTTTGAAACACTGCACTTGGCCTATTTTAAATATACAGTTCAATGATTTTTAACAAACTTACACAGTTGTGTAAACTCTACCACAATCTAACTTTAGAAAAATTTTTCACCCCCTTCCAAAAAAACCTCATGCCCAATTGAGTAACTACTCTGCATTCCTAACCTCAGTCTTAGGCAAGCATCAGCTTTCTGTCTCCATGGACTTCCCTATTCCTGGACATTTCCCACAAGATAGGGTCTTTTGTGACTGAGTCCTTTTACATAGTACAATGTTTTTAAGGTTTAAACATGTTGCAGTATGTATCAGTATGCCATTTCTCTTTATTGTAAATAATAGTCCATTGACAGATATACCATGTGTAGTCATTCATTCATTGGTGGGCATTTGGGTTGTTTGCACCTTTTCATAGTATGAATAAGGCTACTAAGAACATTCATGTGCAAGATTTTGTGTGGATATACATTTTTAGTTCTCTTAAGTAGATACCTAGGAGTAGAATTGCTGAGACATATGGTAAATTTATGCTTAACATTTTAAGAAACAGCCAATTATCTTCCAAAGTGGCTGCCCCATTTTGCATTCTCATCAGCAACGTTCCAGTTTCTCTATATCCTTGCCAGTACTTGTCATTGTCATTGTAATTTTTCACACTGAGTTCCTTCACTTGTCTGTTTTGTTTTGTAATGTCAGGCAAGGATTTAAGTTAATTTCCCCTTATCCCATTTGTTTGTGATGTCTTTTTATTGTATTAAATTCATATTTAAATGAAATTATTTTATGATCAAATATCTCCACATCCTTCGCCGTAAGGCTTTGTCTTTTTTCTTCTTATCTGAACAAAAATAAGCATTTCCCAGATATTTTGTCATATGAAATGCTAGGATAAACTAATGTGACTGACTTCAACTGTCAGTGACTCCTTCAAATCTTTTTGAAATAAGGGATAAAAATCCCCTTTAAAAATTACACAAATATTTAGGAGGCTAAGGTGGATGGATCACCTGAGGTCAAGAGATTGAGACCAGCCTGGCCAAAATGGTGAACCCCGTCTCTACTAAAAATACAAAAAAATTAGCCAGGCACAGTGGTGGGCACCTGTAATCCCAGCTACTCAGGAGGCTGAGGCAGGAAAATCAATTGAACCCGAAGGCAGAGGTTGCAATGAGACAAGATCACAGCATTGCACTCCAGCCTGGGCAATAAGAGTGAAACTCCATCTCAAGAAAAAAAAAGCCACACACATATAAATAAGGATGTTTATTCTGAAAGGATTCACCTTGCATATTCTAGTGAAGCTCAAGCCATTTGGGAAACTATTCTTTTAGAATTGCCCTGCAGAGCCTGTAGCATGTTATTTTGGCTCTCCTTTGTGGTTACAATGTTTGTAGCAGGCGAATTTTACTTTTAGAAAGAGCACAAAGTCATGGGCAACTAAGCATACTCACTAAGGTGGCCGATTGAACTGAACCAGAAATACGGACTCCACAGTAACAGCCACACTCATACATTCACAGGCACATGCATGTGTGTGCACGTGCACACACACACACATTAGGTTGCTTTTTCTGTGCACTTTCTAGATTAAACCAGAAAACAACTCTAAAATTAGAGCTATCAATATTTTTAAGTGGTAACACAGTTGATTAAGAGAATAATCTTTTATAGTAACATCTTTAAAGATAAAAACATTTAAATGAGATATACAGGTTCTACTGTATTTGTTTAAAAGTGTATCCAGCTTTTTAATAGTGCCATTTAATTTCAAAGTTCATTTTGATAATTCTAAATTCAAAGTTTTATCCATACTGCAGATTTTCCCATGGGAGGTTCTAGTAACAAAGTCAGGTATATCTTGAAAGAAGAGGTCCTCATCTTGGTTTTAAGCTCCTTCCTGAGTCCTAATGAGTTTCTGGTCTCATTGGCACCATGTACTAAACTCAGTGAATAGGAAGGATATCTATGCGGATTGTAGCCTTCTTCTGAATGCGAATGATTCATGTTTCTTACAAAAATGTTTAGAAAAATCTTTTTACTCTTGATTTGCTCGGCTTCCCCTCATTATATCTGTATTCAAAAGGAGTGTTGGATTGATAAAAGCTCTCCTTGAGGCCAAAAAGTAAATATGCAGAACTGAGCTAGAACATTCATGGAACTGCTTAGCTGTGCCTGCAGGCAGCAGGGAGTAACCCCAAAGAGCCTAACTCTACGGCCTTGTAGACAAAGTACAGATGAAGCAGCTTCCATTGTGAACTCTTTGACATGCTGTGTGGCTTCTGACACCGCCCCATGACTCAGTTTTCTTAACTGCAAAATGGGCACAGAAGGACAAATATTTGTCCCACAAGGTATGGCAAAGTTGAAATACAATGGAGCTCAGCACAACGTGTGGCACATATGAAGCCTTCAAATAATGGTGACATTGCCATCATCGTCATCATCCGGCATTACCGTTGTCTTTATAGCCCTTTCAGTACTGCTGCAATGCCTATTTCATAAAAGCACAATAAATGTTCCCTCAGTACTGTCATCCTGGTATCCTTTTCATCCCTTGGCACAGAGCCTGGTGTGCAACCAGTGTTCAATAGATGAATATGAAACAAGTGAAAGAATCCACTTTTAACAATGTGCTCACCAGATGTAACTGATATTGGATAGTCAGAAAAGCGATATTTCACATTATTTTTTAAATTAATTAAAATCTTACCATTCTTCTAGTATGTGCCCTCAGAGAGAGGCAGTAGAGTGTGGTTGTTACAAGTACAGATGGCAGACTACCCTGGTGCAAATCCTGGCTCTGCTTCTTGTTTGCTGTGGGGTCTGGGATAATTTCCCTGTTCTCTCTGTGCCTCAGTTTCTTCATCTGTAAGATGAAAGTGCCTTCTTCACAAGCTTGTGTGAAGGATTAGAGAGTTTATACATGTAAGTGATTAGACTACTCCAGACAAATAGCAAATGCCATATAAGCACGTGCCAGGGAAGAGAAAAACTTTAAAAAGGGTTGAGGCAGAGCCCTCCTTCTCAGAGAAGCTCTCAAGTCCTCAGGGATTCAGGCATGCCCACTAGCCACGTGAGAGTATGAAGGAAAAATCAATTGTATTTGAAGAACTAAGAGCAGAAGCCATGATATGCTGAGACATGTTTAACAACCAGCTCTTTGGGAGAACAAAGCCAGATTTGTAGCTTCACCAGTTGCTATGGTGTAAATAGTCCTGCCACAGCTGACTTCAAGCTGCCCCTGTGGCTTCCCTGAATGTGAAGCTGAGAAAAGATGTACACAATTGGTTCTTAGAGGCTGATGTGAGTACGCTTTGGGATACCACTGGGCAGAAATGTCAACAATCCAAGGGAGAACACCATGTGTTGAGGACGTGGGTTGAGTACTTTATACTCTCAGGAGGATGCCACCTGGTCCTGGGGACAAGATAGTAGGCCACAGGGAGAAGCCACTTTTATGTACTTTCTTTTACTGTACCTACTGCTTGAAAGACCTTTTTATTACCCAATTCGCAAGTTCAGCCAGTGAGTCACCAACACTGATCAGTCAATCCTTGCCCTTAAGCTCGCTGGTCAATAGAACAATTATGAAGGCCTTCTTTGTTTTTTTTTTTTTTTTAGAGAAAAATGAAAGAAAAAAGAATAATAATAATTTTTTAAAAAAGAGTGAAGGAGAGGAAGATAGAGGAAGAGGAAGAGGGAGAGAGAACAGGGGTGTTGCTTTGTTGCCTGGGCTAGAATGCAGTCTAGAAATGGGTATGCCTATAACTGTGCTTAATAATGGAGACATGAAAAAGATGAGAGAAGAAAATAACAAGCAGCCAACCAATATTTCATTTAAACCTGTAAGTAGGTGTGATGTGGTACTGATAAGAGTGTGTATTTTGTGTATTTAAAGTGGAAAGTTCTATAAATGTTAATTAAGTTTACTTGTTCTGGGTCTGAGTTCAAGTCCTGGATGTTGTTGTTAATTTTCTGTCTCATTGATCTGTCTAATGTTGATGTTGAAGTCTCCCACTATTATTGGGAAACTTAATAACAATATATGTGAGTTTAATACTGCCATTTAATGTTAGCTGCCTGTTTTGCCCATTAGTTGATGTAAATTCTTCATTATGTTGATGCTCTTTACTTTTTGGTATTTTTGGTATTTTTTAGAAAGGCTGATACTGTTTGTTCCTTTCTATGTGTAGTGGTTCTTTCAGAAACTCTTGTAAAGCAGGCCTGGTGGTGATGAAATCTCTGAGTGCTTGCTTGAAGACCATTTTAAGTTTTTGTGTTTGAGAGAGAGATAGGAATGGGGTGGGACCCTCATCGCCTCTCAGTGTAGTCTTCCTTAGGCATCTCAGGGAGAAAGACCACCCCAGAATTCTAGGCCTTTTCCCTAACTCCCTGGTGACTTTAGAAAAGCGCATATACTTGCCATTTTTCATGTTTTCCATAATAAAATGGATGCAGTAACATAGTGATAGGCACTACTTCCATACATCAACTTTGTCTTGCTGTCTGCCTTGGTACATGGTAGGGAGGTGGTAGAATCAACTTTCTGACCTTGTGAGCAGATCCTGCCAGTGACGTGAGAGGAAATGAGAAAGGCTTTAGAGCACAGCACTGGGTTGCTTGCCCAGAGCACTGCCCAGTGCCCTTTCACTCTGCTTCAATGAACAGCCATACTGCAGGTGATGGCTGCTTTGTCAATGTGGATCCTGCAGTGGATATGACATGCAGTGGATCCCCCAGCAGACTCATGAAAGAGCAAACAAAAAATCCATATGTGTTGTGCTAATCTATTGAGATTGCAGGGGTTGCATGGAGCCTAACCTAGCCTATCCCAACATGAGGATCAGACATGAGAATCAAATGTGTTTGTAAAGAGCGATGAGTGGAGGGCGCTAAGATGGCCATGAGAAGGCAACACCAGGATGCAGCTCCCAGCAAATGAGACACAGAGGGCTAGAGGACTTCACAATTCTAAACCAAGTGCCAGGTTCGTTTCTGTGGGACTGATAGGGCACTGAAAATAGCCCAGGGCAGAAGCCACAGGGCGAGGGCCACCCAGGGGGGCAAATCAAGATGGGAGGGGGGCTGTCCCCACCTGAAATGTGCAGCTGGCTCAGAGTGTCGGGGGACTTTACCCCATCAATGGGCCGATTTGGATCCTGTGCTTACCTCATCCCTTCTGCAACCAACCGTCCAGGAGAGCCCTGCCAGCCTGTGGGGCACTGTGGGGTGTTGATGCAAATCTGAGCAGCAGCTCCCCCAGGGTGCGACAAGTTGTTGAACTGACTTGGGTGGGAGTTTGGACTAAGCCAGCAGGATGGAACGTCCCACAAAGGGAGGCAGAGTTGAAAGCAGGGAAACAGGCTATAAGGCCTGGCAGACCCCACCTCCACAGAATTCAAACTGAAGCCCTCGCTAGAGAGCTTGGCAGCAAATACACCAGCTTGACCCCAGCCAGGAAGATTGAGCTCTGGGAGAGACGCCATTGGGAACATGATCATATATTTAGAAGACCCCATCATCTCAGCCCAAAACCTCCTTAAGCTGGTAAGCAACTTCGCAAAGTCTCAGGAAACAAAATCAATGTGCAGAAATCACAAGCATTCCTATACACCAGTAACAGTCAAACAGAGAGCCAAATCATGAGCGAACTCCCATTTACAATTGCTACAAAGAGAATAAAATACCTAGGAATACAACTAACAAAGGATGTAGAAGATCTCTTCAAGGAGCAATACAAACCACTGATCAAGGAAATAAGAGAGGACACAAGCAGATGGAAAAACATTCCATGCTCATGGTTAGGAAGAATCAATATTGTGAAAATGGCCATAATGCCCAAAGTAATTTATAGATTCAATGCTATCCCCATCAAGCTACCATTGACCTCCTTCACAGAATTGAAAAAAACCACCTTAAACTTCATGTGGAACCAAAAGAGAGCCTGCATAGCCAAAACAATCCTAAGCAAAAAGTACAATGCTGGAGGCATCACACTACTTGACTTCAAACTATACTACAAGGCTACAGTCACCAAAACAGCATGGTACTGGTAGTAAAACAGAGATATAGACCAATGGAACAGAACAGAGGCCTTGGAAGCAATGCCACACATCTACAACCATCTGATCTTTGACAAACTGGACAAAAACAAGCAATACGGAAAGGATTCCCTGTTTAATAAATGGCGTTGGGAAAACTGGCTAGCCATATGCAGGAAGCTGAAACTGGACCTCTTTCTGACACCTTATACAAAAATTAACTCAAGATGGATTAAAGATTTAAACATAAGAACTAACACCATAAAAACCCTAGAAGAAAACATAGGTAACACCATTCAGGACATAGGCATAGGCAAGGACTTCATGACCAAAACACCAAAAGCAATGGCAACAAAAGCCAAAATAGACAAATGGGATCTAATTAAACTTAAGAGTTTCTGTACAGCAGAAGAAACAATCATTAGAGTAAACCAGCAACCCATAGAATGGGAAAAAATTTTCACAGTCTACCCATCAGACAAAGGGCTAATATCTAGAGTCTACAAATAACTAAAGCAGATTTACAAGAAAACAAACCCATTCAAAAGTGGGCGAAGGATATGAACAGACACTTTTCGAAAGAAGGCAAATATGAGGCCAACAAACATATCAAAAAATGCTCATCATCACTAGTCATTAGAGAAATGGCAAATCAAATCCACATTGAGATACCATCTCACGCCAGTTAGAATGGCGATCATTAAAAAATCAGGAGACAATAGATGCTGGAAAGGATGTCGAGAAATACAAACACTTTTACACTGTTGGTGGGAGTTTAAATTAGTTCAACCATTATGAAAGACTGTGTGGTGATTCCTCAAGGATCTAGAAATAGAAATTTCATTTGACCCAGCAATCCCATTACTGGATATATATCCAAAGGATTATAAATCATTCTATTATAAAGACACATGCACACATATGTTCATTGCGGAGTTGTTTACGATAGCAAAGACCTGGAACCAACCCAAATGCCTATCGATGATAGACTGGACAAAAAAAAAATGTGGCACATATACGCCATGGAATACTATGCAGCCATAAAAAATGATGAGTTAGTATCCTTTGTAGAGACATGGATGAATCTGGAAACCATCATTCTCAGCAAACTGACACAAGAACAGAAAAGCAAACACTTCATGTTTTCACTTATAGGTGGGTGATGAACAATGAGAATACTTGGGCACAGGGAAGGGAACAACACTCACAGGGCTAGCTGGGGAGTTGGAGGGTAGGGAAGGGGAGGGGAGGGACAGTGTTGGGGGGACAGGGAGGATGAGGAGGGATAACACCTTGAGAAATGCCTGATGTAGGCAACGGGGTGGGGGGTGGGGAGGGGATGGAGAGAGAAAACCACCATGACATGTATGTACCTATACAACAATCCTGCAAGACGCAGGATGTGCACTTGTACCCCAGAGCCCAAATACAATTTAAAACAAAAAACAAAAACAGAAAAAAATAATATAAATAAATAAACAAAAAAGAGCTGGATGGAAATATTCTGACATTAAAAGACTCTACCCAAGGAAGGAATTTGCGTCTCTTAATTATCAAGTAAGTGTGACAGTTGGAGATAACTCATTCTTTGAAAGTTACTTGCAATTTTATTTCTTTGAAATGGAAACTGAATTCTGAGGAAGCATCTGAGAGCAGGTTTACACATTTGCTTTTCACTTTCCTGGCATGATGCTGGGGTTAAGTTTCCAGAAGTGTTAGGAGGGGAGATAGTTTTCATTCTTGTTTAGGAATAGGAACAGCTACCATATAGCAATAGCGTCACCTTCCCAGCAACACTAAGAATGGCCATTTCTTGACTGCCTGTTTACCAGAACTTCATATGTAAAGAAATTTAACCCTGATAACACTTCACCCCAATATTCTGAGAGTTAAAGTGTGTCAAAGCATGGGAGCCAAAATTCAAACCAAGTCTGTTATAGACTCTTAGGTTTTCCCAGGAGGAAACCTGAGATAATAATTCTAGTGGAGGCAGTTTCTTGAGCAGTGGAAAGCGTCTCAGGGAAGGAAGGCAGCCAGGAAAGGGTGCATTGTTATATCAGCTACATGCAACTGGGCTAGAGTCCCAAGCGAAACAGTACAAAACTCACATCCCAGAATTATTCCACTTAAGTGCTGAGGGAGCTGGGGTATTTATATGCCAACACCTGAGATTCACTGGTGGAGGGCTCCCCCAGGGTCACAGTGGCTTCCTGGCTTGGGGATCAAAAGCCTTCAGGCTCGGAGCTGTAGACATGGGTGACTGGAGGTCATTTCTTATGCATGAATGTCCAAGGGATGTGGGCGGAGTTATGACAGCATTTGCTCCAGGCTCCGAAGCCTGTGTGGTCTCTCTACCACTCCACTCTGCTCAGCTCCCTGGGTCCCTAGTCATGGCAGGCTCGTGGGCACATTTCCCCACCCACCCCACTAGGGGCAGGGAAACCTCCCTGTAGTTACAGAGAGTATATCTGGAGACCATCTGGTGCCCAGTAAGTGGAGGAGTGAGGTCTTGGATGAGACCACTTTAAATGGAGATGATGGTGCCCACCTCACAGGGTGGATTGGAGAATTAGATGAGGACATGTGGCATTCTTAGAACAATGTCTGGCACATAGCAAACAGACAGTAAACATTAGCTGAGATGGCATTGTGGACAACACATTGGGCAGGGAAGGATGAAGGGAAGAAGTCTGAAGAGTGGAGGGAGGGAGGGAACAACAGGAAGAGAAGGGGAGAGAAGGACAGAGGAGCAGCTGCAGGACATTAAGATAAAAAGGCTTCTGTCACAATGCGCCCTTCACACTGGCCAACAGCATCAGCAAACCACTGTTCTCGTCCATCTTTTCAAGGCTTAGGAGTGTTATACCTCTTTATCAACTAGAACAGTCTGAGATAGCTTCCTGCGACATCTCTAGCTCTCATTCCTGCTCAAGGGTGCGTTCCTGATGTTGCCACCACTGAAACAAGTGAGACAGGCAACCTCCGGCTGCAGTTCTGTGCTTCAGAACAGCCTAGGATAGGTGGGCTTTCTACCTGGCGACTTCTGTTAGCCCAGAATTTAACATTTGCTTTTATGATCTTGCCCGTTTAGAGTGTCGTGAGAGTGTGTGTGTGCACGTATGTTGAACTTGCAGGATGTATACCATTTCGGATATTCTGGAAAATAGTTGCTCTTGATTAGGACAAATGGCAGTCACCATTTCCTACTTTCACTGCAAGTTACAGGAGAAAAACAATGGCTTAAATCACAGCACAGGTGTTTCAGATTAGGCATAAGAAGAAAGTTCTCTTTCAGATGGATTTGATAAGCCCTGGAATGGATTGCCCAGGAAAATTTTGAAGCTTCTTTCTCTGCAAGCTTTTAAAAATAGGATAGATGCTCATCTGCCTGAGAGAGTTGAAGTGTAATCCTATCTGAAGTGTGGCATGATGGATTGGCTCTGGGGTGGGCATGGAAGAGAAAGGAGATTTCCTTTCTACTGAGATCTGCTGATGAGTATGTCATTTCGCTTTCCAGAGCATTTCAGCATTACCGGTTTTATCTGATTTTAAAAGTCACTAATGTTAATTATTTAAAATTCAAAGAAATATAGAAAAATATTAAAAAGTAAAAATTAAGTACATAGGAAACAAATCCTATACAAAATCCTATAATCCATAGGAAACAAATAATGACTTAGTTTTGGTATACATCTTTTTTCCAGAAATGCAGATAGAGTATCCAAAAAATGGTATCATACATTGCATGCTTTTGTAATCTAGCTTTCATAACTTGTGTATTGTACACTCATTTGCATGTCAACAAATACTGCTTGGCACTATTTTGGGTGGCTAAAGAATCTCCCACAATATACGTGTAGCATAATTATTTAGCCAATTTTCTATGGTGGAGGTTTGGCTTGTTTTTCTTGTAAATTCTTGGACATATGTTCTTGCAGAGTTGTCCAATTATTTCTTAAGAATAAGTTTCTAGAAGTGAAGCTGTTGTGCTAGTGAATGGCTTTTTAGAATTTTGTTACCTATTGCTAGATTCCTCTGCAGAAAGGTCCCAACCATTTACATTCCCATTAACAATGTTTGAGATAGTCTGCTTCCCACTTTCTAAGTAACACTGGCTGCTGTCTGTGTTCACTGGCTACTCTCGATATTTGAATCTACATTTCTTTAAATGCTGAAGATGTTGAGGTTTTTAAGGTTTCAATCATTTGTATTTCTTTTGTTATCTTTTGTGTCCTTTACCCATTTTTTAAATTGAGGACTTTGATATATATGTGTTGATACACACACACACACACACACACACACACACACTCTTTCCAAGCTGTCTTTTAAATGTACTGATTTGGATGTGTTGTGCAGAAGTTTGTTACACAGAAGATTATTCTTAGGACTACATTAGTTATAACTGGAATACCTTTTAGAATCTTGACCATACCTGCATCACCTGCTTCTGGGCCAGATGAGGTCTAAGGTCAAGTCATCACACAGGGCAGAGTACAGGTAGCTGGGAAGGATGTACAGACACGGCCAGTGCATATTCTACAGAATCAGGCCTGGGTTCCCTATCATGAACAAAGTCAGGGCCACTGCATTTGAATAGGCCACAAACCAAGCCATCAACACATAGAATACGTGGTGGGTAGAGGTAGAGATGACAGATGGAGAGAATGGACAGAAAATGGTCCTTCCAGGGTAGTTTCTTGGTTCCTCTTCACCTAAAGGTAGCAGTGCCTTCCCTTTCTTGGTACCCTCTCTTCCCCTCCCCTTCTCCACACAAGGTGCATATCCTAAGAGGCTTTACTAACCAGGGCTATTGTTGGTTCTTTCTTTTCCCTTTCTCCAGGCTAAGGAGAAGAGGGACCTATTTTTTATGCTTGATGACTTAAGGCAAGACCTAACTGCACATGGGCGAAGCAGACAGAGGGGAAGGACCAGGGCATTCTTTCAGGGCTGGGATGCTTCTAGGTAGAAGGACTCTGAGGCAGGTGTAGGGGAATAAAACGTTGCATCATGCTTTGTTACAAAGATGGAGAGAACGAGGACCACATCCTAGTTTTTCTGGCCAGTTTCTTTGTGCTCACCCCTCATTACCTTAGCTGTTTAGATTGCGAGTGTTGTGAGCTTTTAAAAATAGTGATTATCTTCTTCATTTCACTCAAAGTAAAACCCAGATTCCTCATCTTAGTCCATATTGTGTTGCTATAGAATACTTAAGACTGAATGTTTTTAAAGAAAAGAGGTTGACTGAGCTCATGGTTCCACAGGCTAAGAAGTTTAAGGGCATGCCCCTGGCTTCTGGTGAGAGCTTTTGTGCAGCATCCCGACGTGGTAGGAGATGGTCAAAAGAGAAGTGGATGTGTGCAAAGAGAAGACAATGGCATCCTGGCCTTATAACAATCCACTATTATGGGAATAAATCCATTTCCCTGAAAATTAATACAGTCTTATAAGAGCTTCTGCTCTTCTGGTGTCAGCCCTGGCTGAGGAAACAGAGTCAGACAGGGAGAGCCACAGCAGCTTCTCCTGTGGGTATGAAGGCTTCCTCTCAGAACAGAGCAGATTTTTCCTGAATGTAAATGACCAATTTCTTTGTGAAGAATATATGGAAAACCAACAAAAGAATCACAACCTCGCCTTAAGCAAAGCCTTCAAGTATCGAATTCTTGTCTAAAATGTTTTTTTGTTTGTTTTTGTTTTTGAGACAGAGTTTTGCCCCTGTTGCCCAGGCTGGAGTGCAACGGCATGATCTTGGTTCACCAAAACCTCCACTTCCCAGGTTCAAGTGATTCTCCTGCCTCAGCCTCCCAAGTAGCTGGGATTACAGGCATGCACCACCACACTGGCTAATTTTGTATTTTTAAGAGAGACAGGGTTTCTCCTTGTTGGTCAGGCTGGTCTCGAACTCCTCACCTCAGATGATCTGCCTGCCTTGGCCTCCCAAAGTGCTGGGATTACAGGCATGAACCACTGTGCCTGGCCTAAAATGTTTTAAGAGAATTAAAGATCCTCGGATAAGGTCTCATTTTCTCAATAAAGTCATTATTAGCAAAGCCCAAAGGAGCATCTGGGCAGGTACATCTGAGAACACCAAGCCTCACCATGAACATCCACAGGACTGTGAACAGAAGTCCTGAGTGTGTGGTGACCCTCAGCGCTGACTGTCTCACAGGGCCGCTGTCGCTTGCCTGGTCATGACCAGGACTGACCATGAAGCATTTCATGGCTGGGCCATCCCCAGCAGTTAAATTTGCTGCAGATATGCTAGACAGTATTGACTGCTGCTGTTTTAGAAGGCCCACCAGGCTTAATTTTTCCGGGGTGCTATTCAGCCAGCTTGTGGACATGCTAACGGGCCTCCTCTTAAAAGCCCACTAGTCAGCCGAGGAAAGATTTTCCAGAGCGCTGCAAATTCCCAAGCCCTAAAACTCGCTGGATATGACATGTTCATTTAGGAGATTAGTTTACGAAAGGAAGATAAGAAGAGAGAGGCTTAGGCAGTACCCATCTGCCAGGCTGCCAGAGGCTTCTCCTCCCCCACTTGATGAAAAGCATGACATCGGAGAAAGATGGAATTTACACATACTAGTTCGGTTATTTTGGCTAAAAATACTGGCCTATTCATTCATAGATGATGGGTCTAATGCCTGGTACATATCAAATGTTTCCATTTAGGATAGGACTGTGAGATTTTTTTTAAAGATCTCTGGGTAATTACTGACTTTGCTCCCCTTAATATTTGAGTGTCATCTGTGCGCCAGGCACTGTGCTGGGTCTGAGGATATAGGGTGATGACATGATTGGCTCTGATGGGATGGAGCAGTCAATTCAATCAAAATGCCCACGTTAATAATGTGTAATGGCTCTTTGAATAGGATATTAAGGTAATTACTTGAAAAGGAGAAAATTCAATTAATCAACCAAGTGTTATATCTACACAAAGCCAGATAGTCAGATTGATCTGCTTTTCCTGAATCGACAAATTAATGTTTCTGTATCATGTAGAGATAGTCTTCCGTTTTGGAAAGGCTGTTTCAATATAGACTCCTGGGTCTCCATCCCAGACCTCCTGAATCAGAATCTCTTTCTGCCAGATTTTTCATTAGCAGCGGTTCTCAACCTTGGCTGCATATTAGAATTACCCAGGGGGCTGTTAACCATCCCAGGCTGCACCTCAGACCCACTAAATTAGAACCTCTCGATGGGGGCTGGGGGAAAGAAGAATGTTAGGCATCAACATTTTTGAAAGCTGGTTACGAATCACTGAATTAAGTTGCATGGGAGGAGGCAGGCATTGGGATCTTTTAAAAGCTTTCCTTGGGTTTGAATGTGCAGAAATTTCAGAGCATGCCCTCGGAGCAGTTACGGGTATGAAAGGCATGTGAGCATTCCGAGTTCTAGGAGCTGTTTGCTGCAGTAGTGATTTATGGTGAGGATTTGCCCAGCAAGTAATTTTTATGGAGAGGCGAGTAGCCCTGTGCCCATTTATGTTTCTAACACAACAGTCAGGAAGTCCTCACTGACCAAATCCTTAGTTCCTGATACTTGTCTTCGTCGTATGTCATGATTGATAAAGATGCATGTTAAATGCTGTCCTCCGAGACTATCCCAAGTGGACCCAGCCTCTCTCTCTTCCTCTCTCTCTCCCAGCTTACCCCTTTTCTTTCCCTCTCCCTCTCTCCTCTGCATTCTCTGCCAGAGCTCAAACCCTCTTGGGCTTTGCCCTCAGGGCCTTCTGTGACAGAAACTGCTATTCAAACCAATCAATCTTTATTCACCTAAAACTAAGGGAATCATTATCTACTTTCCCCAGAAAGCCCTTGGGTTTTCGAAGGAGCCTTTGGAGAGAATTCTTTTAAACAGACAAGGCAAAAACTTACCTCCAACCTAGTCTTGGTCTAGAATCCTTCTTTATACAGCACTATGGGCAACCTCAAAAAACAGAGAAGAGTCCTCTGAGAGTTGAAACCTTCTTGTCGTTGCTGCCTTAGCACAAAACAAAGCAGGATCTCCACTGTGGACCTAGTCCTTACAGCAAGTCCAAAGGAAGACAATTTGGGGCTGCTGGGACTTCCAGTGGCCTCAAGCTGTATCCACTGGTAGCAACTGCCCGGTTCTACCATTAGAAAGTAAAGTCAAAAAGCACAGGATTAACAATGGTGAAGCTGAAATGAGAAAACTATTCCTGTTTATTTTTCCTTCTCTCATCCCTGCTTTTGGTAGAGTTGCATCTTTCACAGATGAGCCAGAACGTCTGAGGTTAGTACCCGGGTCATGCTCTGGAAGGGAATATTCTGAGTCTGTGACATTTCTAAGTCAAAAGGGACCTAACGCCTCCTCCTTTACTGTCATTATTTTATTCAAGCCAAACTAATTTGATTTGTTTTCTTCTTCTTTTTTTTTTTCTTTTTAGCTATGTGATTTAAACTTTTCCTGGTCATAGATCTCTTGGAGGAATTTGGTGAAATCTCTGGCCCAGTATACCCTTGAAATCTACCAAAATATTTAAAAATCTGTTTTTAATTTCAAAAATTAATGACCCTCCATACCCATCTATGGACCTAAATTAAGAATCCATATATAAGAACAGCCCACAGACAAAAACAGAGACCCCCACTAGATGCCTATATCCCAGGCTATGTTATTGGTACTAATTGTCCAGAACACTGCTTGTACTTGCCCACCTCCAATTAAACAGCACTACAGACATCCCCTAAATGGGGGAGACTTTGTACACAGGAAGTGAAATGTTTATTTCCACTATCTTAGTATGGAGGAAAAGGCCCCATGGTAGACCAGGCATGGTGGCAAGTCCCCTGGGTTTGGAATGGCCTTCTCTACCCCCGCCATCACCCGTGATCTTTTCGTATTGAAATGCTACCCATACAAGGCCAGCTCAAATGTCACAACTTCCCAGAGAGCCATCCCAGCCCTTCTCTGCACTTCTGTCTTTCCTTCCTCTTGCAACGGGATGGTCCCCATTATCTTGCCCTGTTTATTGTAAGGTAAATACATTATGGGGAGAGATTGTTGTCTTGCTTTTGTATGCTCTGTAGTACAAACCTTATTGCCTGGACTCCAGCAGAAGATACTTCTGTCATGTAGTTAATAAACTTAGAAATAAAATGTGATGTGGCCACTCACTGCCTCCATTCCCTTCTAATCTATGAGAGAAAAGGAAGCATGCCCCATTCAACAGGGGCTCTGCCCAACCGTTGAATTGTAGAGTTTGCATAGCTCAAAAGACTGCACTTGGAAATTACTGGCCGGAGACAAAAAAGAAGGTTGGAATTCTAACTCATTTGCAGGTGGATAATAGATGAGCGTGTTTGGTCACCTTGGCCACCAAAGTGACCATTCTAGGAGGATTATCACATAATCATGTTTAGGCTGGTTAATTCATTGGGTGGGTACTGCAGGTCCTGTTAGTGAACCCAGCTTAGTAATGAGTGAACTCACATAGAACTGGACCCCAAATATCGAGAGTCATTCACCTAAGAAGGCCTCATTTCTGGGAGGCACTGGATCTTTTGGAAACAGCCACAAGGATTTGGGAGCTGATTTTAAATGAAGGAATACTTAATACATATCCTAACTTGCCTGGTAACTTCTCCTTCTAACTTGTCTTATTACAATCCCTCGCTCCTTAACTCCATCTGTATATAACTCATCAGTTGAACACGCAGGACTCATGGAACAGAACCAGAAAAACAATTTTGTTTCCCACTCTCTTTAAAAGCTGTTCAGTGTGGTTGCTTTCCCCTGTTCCTCGATGAAAATGTAGTACAGTATCACAACTTTTCTGGTCACTCTCAGCTATCTTCCGGTGACTTTTTCGCCAGTAGCCTTAATTCAGACATGAATTTCTTCCACTCCCTCAGTGACCCAGGAAGGAGCAAAGATTTGTGGTTTGTTTCTTTCTGTGTATGATATTCCTGCTCTTCCCCGGGCTAGCTGAATCTTCTGAACCACATTTTCTGGATTTTCAAGATTGCCACAGAAGGAAGGTTTGAGGACAGATAAGTTCATACGTGACTAGTGTTTTCCTAAGATGGCATCACATTCTCCGGACCTTTCTCTTGAAGTAGCTTTCCTAGGTTCTCCCGCGCCTTTCTGAACACAATCTCCCTGATTTTGATAGTACCTCTCCTTTGGCTGGCCTCTCCTGATCCCCATCATTGTCTCCCCACCTGTTATGACACTCCCAGTCTCTTCCCCTGGGACTCCACCTCCTTAGGCAGAATGCACAAGCCACCGTTCCCACTGGTTTCCACTTCTGACCCCCAGGACTCATGTGCCTTGGATGTGCTGACAGAAACTTACTTCCTAGATGTAGCTGTTCACCTGCTGCCACAGGCCAGGTAGGCTTTTTCAGACGTGACCACCTACCAGTCCTCTGGGTCTCTGTAGAGAACACATGTTAATCTTTCTGAGCAGGGACTATCATATGGCAGCTCTATTTGTAATTTTTTGAGGAACCTCCATGCTTTTCTTCATAGTGGCTGTGCTATTTACATTCCCACCAACGGTATATAAGGGTTCTTTTCTCTGCATCTTTACCAGCATTTGTTAATGTTTGTCTTTTTTATAGTGGCCATTCTAACTGGGGCAAGATGATACCTCATTATGATTTTGATTTCCCTTTCCCTGATGACTAGTGATGTTTAGTATTTCTTCTTCGATTTTTGGCCATATGTATATCTTCTTTTGAGAAATGTCTGTTCAGATTATTTGCACATTTTAAAACCAGATTGTTTATTTTTTTGCTGCTGAGATGTTTGAGTTTCTCATATATTCTGAATATTAATCCCTTATCAAATGAATAGTTTGCAAATATTTTCTCCCATTCTGTAGATTATTTTTTAACTCTGTTGATTGTTTCCTGTGCAGAAAAATTTTAATTTGATATAATCCTTACTAATTATAATCCTTATTAATAATCACATATAATTAATATATCATAATATCATGGTTATAATCCTTACTAATTATAGTTACAATAATAATGCTTATTTTTGCTTTTGTTGCCTATGCCTTTGAGGTCTTATTAAAGAAAATATTTTCCCAGGCCAATGTTCTGAAGCATTTCCCCTACGTTTTCTTCTAATAGTTTTTAGTTTCAGATCTTACATTTAGGTCTTTCATCCATTTTGAGTTGAGCTTTTTATAGGGTAAGAGAGGATTCTAGTTTCATTCTTCTGCATACGGATATCCAGTTTTCCCAGCACCATTTATTGAAGAGACTGTCCTTTCCCCAGCAAGTGTTCCTGGCACTTTTGTCAAAAATCAGTTGCTGTAGATATGTGGATTAATTTCTGGGTTCTCTATTCTGTTCCATTGGTCTATGTGTCTGTTTTTATTGCCAGTACCATGATATTTTGGTTACGACAGCTTTGAAGCCTGGTAGTGTGATGACTCTAGCTTTGTTGTTTTTCCTCAGGATTGCTTTGGCTACTTGGTCTTTTGCAGTTCCACACACATTTTAGGGTTTTTTTTTTTTTTTTTTTCCTGTTTCTGTGAAGAATGTCATTGGTATTTTGATAGGAATTATATTGAATCTATAGATTGCTTTGGGTAATATGGTCATTTTAACAATAGCAATTCTGTCTATTCTCTTTGATTTCTTTCACCATATGTTGTAGTTTTCTTTGTATATGTCTTTCATCTCCTTGGTTAAATTTATTCTCAAGTAATTTTACATTTTTTACCTATGTAAATGACATTGCCTCTTCAATTTCATTTTTAGTTAGCTTGTTCATGTATAGAAATGCTGTTGATTTTCATATATTGATTTTTTTATCCTATAATTTTACTGAGTTTATTAGTTCTAATAGTTTTTTGGGGTAGCGTTCCAAATAAATAACTTTGCAAAAATCCTGTGTTTACTTTTTGTCCTCCTCAACGTGAATCTGAGAATACTATAGCTGTGCTCAACCACCTGTTTGAAAGTCATGTGCCACATAACTGTTTAGGTCAACAACAGACCATATACAGTGGTGGTTCCATAAGATTATAATGCCATATTTTTACTGTACCTTTTCTATGTTTAGATATGTTTAGGTAGATAAATACTATTGTGTTACAGTTGCCTAAGTATTCAGTACAGTAACATGCTGCACAGATTTGTAGCCTAGGAGCAATAGGCCATACTGTCTGGTTTGTGTAAGTACACTCTATGATGTTCACACAAAAACAAAATTACCTACCAATATGTTTCTCAGAATGTATCCCCATCATTAAGCAATGCATGACTGTATCTGCATGGTTATCCATTTTACAACTCATTTTGACATCTAGTATCCATAGCATCTTAGTGTCCCAGTTGGTACTTCTAGTGGTTCCGTGTTATGGCCTTTCTTCCTCATCCACAGCCGATGAGACAGGAGTGTATTCTTTACCTGAAACCAGCCAATTTGTTGGTTGATCGAAGACCTATGATTTAGTTATTCTAGCTCAAATAAAAAAGCAGGGATTATCAAATTTTATTGAGCTGATTTGAACAAAAGTAAAAAATTGCAACGAATTTGTGGTAGGAGTTTGATCCCAGGAGTCTTAATGCCTTGGAAAAAGCAAGCCAGAGGAGGAAGCAAGTGAAACCAGTTGAGAGAGACAATCATTAGATCAAAGGAGTGCAGATGAGAGAGGTGGTGTGGAGTCTGGGAGGAGGAGGAAGTCCTCTCTGCTCCTGACGGCCTGCAGGTGCTCTTCCTGTGGCTGTGCTGGCCGTGGCCTCAGGACCTTCTATTTCCATGGGCTTGCCTATTGTATCTTCCTATTCCATCCTCTTTATTTGGGCCCACATAAGCAAGCTGCTGTTTCTTGCAACCCAAGTGGAATAAACAGAACAGAAAGCAACTGAAGTTCTGGGTGTCTTGGGTACCAAAACTCTGAACTTTATTTCCTTCAGGTCCCTCCCCTCCCCTCCCTGCAGCAGATGGGTTAAATGCTGCAGCAGATCAGCTGCTCTGTTCATGGCTTGAGTAAAAAATGCACACTGTCAGCCCAGCTGTCAAGTCAGCGCAATGCAGCCTTGGGTTTTTAATTTGTGGTTTGAATGCCACCTTCCCGGAGCTAGGAAAGGGTATTGGCTCACAGGAAATCTCATACATTGTTTTTGTTGTTACCAAATTTGGGAAAACTTTTAGAGTATTAAGCAGGTAAGCATCAATTTGAGGCCAAGTGTGGAAGAGTAGTTCTCAACCCTGGCTGCACATATGAGACTTACCTGATGAGCATAAAAGCCGGTCAGTGCTGGGTCCCACCCAAGCCATGTAAATGAGAAACTATGGGTGCAGCTTGGGCTTGGCACTTTTTCAAATCTCTCCAGGATATTTTTATGTGCAGCCAGGATTGAGGATTACCCTGGGGAAATCCAGGGGAAAAGGAAACTTAGATTTACTGAATATCTAGTATGTGCTTAGCAGTGTATCTCATAGTGGCTGCTATTTATTGAGTGCTAGCTAGGGCTGCTGTAACAAAGTATGGCAGACTAGATGGCTTAAACAACAGGAATATATTTTCTTACAATTCTGGAGGCTAGAGTCCCACGATCAAAGTATGAACAGGCTTTGATTTCTTCTGCGGCCTTTCTCCTTGGCTTGTAGATGGTTATCTTCTCTCTGTCTTCACTGACTTTTCCTTTATGTCTGTGTTCTAATCCCCTCTTCTTAAAAAACACCAGTCATGGCCAGGCACAGTGCTCACACCTGTAATCCCAGCACTTTGGGAGGCTAAGGCGGGCAGATCACTGGAAGTCGGGAGTTCGAGACCAGACTGACTGACATGGAGAAACCTTGTCTCTACTAAAAATACAAAATTAGCCAGGCATGGTGGTGCATGCCTGTAATCCCAGCTACTCGGGAGGCTGAGGCAGGAGAATCACTTGAACCCGGGAGGCAGAGGTTGCCGTGAGCAGAGATCGTGCCATTGCACTCCAGCCTAGGCAAGAAGAGCGAGACTGTCTCAAACAACAACAACAACAACAGTCATATTGGCTTAGGGCCCACCCATATGACCTCATTTAACCTTCACTGCCTCTTTAAAGGCCCCAACTCTAGACATAGTCGCATTCAAAGGTACCGGGGTTTAGAACTTCAACATAAGAATTTAAGGAGGTGTATACTTTCACCCATAATGCTTATAAGTAAGGCATTGTTTTCAGAGTGTTCTATCTATTGATTTAATATTTATAGCAATTACATGAGACATTGTCTTCAAGTTATAAGTGAGGAAACGGAGGCACAGGGCAATCAAAAACCTAATCAATAACGGAGCTGAGTTTCAATCCAGGCAGTGTGACCCTGGAAACCATGTTCTTTACTGCTACATTTTACCACCTCAAACAACCCTGGCTATTGGCGAAGGTGGGTTACATTTTGCTGAGTGGAGAAAGTAACCTGAAAATCTCTTGACAAAATAAAGACTTCCTTATTCATACTTTCTGTTCATTAAGGGACCATAAGGGTGAGGGGGAAGTGAATGCTCTGCTCTACAAAGTCACTCAGGGACCCAAGCTAAAAGAGGCGTCCCCATCTTGTAAACTGTGCCATCTGAAAAAATGTGGCCCTTTCAGTCTCTTGGACTAGGTGGGCGAGAGATGGGGTAAGCACACATGGGATTTCCGCTGCCTCCGCTGGAAGTGAAGCATCATTCCCACGCGTCTTTCACTGGCTAGGCTAGTCATGCAGCCCTGCCTACCTGGGGGTGGTTGGGAAATGCAGGGGAGCAATGGAATGTTAATGGGCTTTAATTTCTTTGCTACCCTCCATAAGGTGGCTGTTATTTCTGGTTTAAGAAGCAATCTCAGAGAGATTAAGAAATGTGCCTAAAAATATGCAAAATTTGTAGTTGGGCCTCACACTCAGGTGATTTCACTTGAATTCTTCCACTCTTTCCACCTCAGTAACTGACTTTGAATGCCTAGAGGGGGTATTCTCTGCACCATTTGCCATTTATTTATCCTGGAGGGCATCTAGTAAATGCTAACAACACCAAACATAAGGTGACACTAGAAACTTCCAGGTTGTTAATATAGATAATTGTGCTATTTTTATGAGGTGTGCTCATTAAATTATCAGGTGAAGTAGCTAATGCTAATCTGGGAATAGAAGACTCATGATTGGTGACTAAAAATAACTGATTCATTGTGAGTTGCTAATAATGTAGTTTCAAAAAAAAAAAAAAGCAATCACCATGTAGCATAGCTCATGTTCATGTAAAAGACTACATTTACACTGTTAATGGCAGCTTTTTTGCCGTTTCTGGAGCTGTGCCATCACAAATCGCTCCAGGTACAGAGTTGACAGGTGGGAGGAAAGTTGCTTTCATTCCTCTCCTCTCTCTCTGATCAGCCATGACCATCATTGTTTGTTAACCCTTGGTATCAACAAGAGCAAGGAATTCAATAAGCTGAAAACTCCACACTTGCAACTGAAACTTGGCGAGTGATAAAATTTCTCAACTTATCCAACTGCTCTGGGTCTATTGTTTCAATAATTGCATCTTAAAATACTGGGTATTTTCCAAATGACCAGTGCTGTGGTCTATATGTTTGTGTCAATAGCCCACATCCAGCCTCAAAGCTAGAGGGTTCCATGTATGAACCAGAAGGTGGGTGCTCACCAGGTACCAAAGCTTGCCAGTGCCTTGCTTGGACTTCCAGCCCCTAGAATTGTGAAAAATCCAAATTTCTGTTGTTTAAACACCTCTGTGCATATACACCAGTAAATCAAGAAGAAATGGATAAATTCCTGGACACTTGCACACTCCCAAGACTAAGCAGCCAAGAAGAAGTTGAAACTCTGAATAGACCAATAACAAGATTTGAAGTTGAGGAAGCAATTAATAGTCTACCAACCAAAAAAAGGCCAGGACCAGACAGGTTCACAGCCAAATTCTACCAGAGGAGCTGGTACCATTTCTTCTGAAACTATTCCAAACAATACAAAAAGAGGGAATCCTCCTAACTCATTTTATGAGACCAACATCATCCTGATACCAGAATCTGGCAGAGACACAACTAAAAAAGAAAATTTCAGGCCAATATCCATGAAGAATATTGATGTGAAAATCTTTGGAAAAATACTGGCAAACCGAATCCAACAGCACATCAAAAAGATTACCCATCACATGATACCTGTGATGCAAGGCTGGTTCAACATATGCAAACCTATAAACGTAATCCATCACATAAACAGAAACAAAGACAAAAACCATATGATTATCTCAATAGATGCAGAGAAGGCCTTCAACAAAATTCAACAGCCCTTTATGCTAAAAACTCTCAATGAAGTAGGTATCAATGGAACGTATCTCAAAATAATAAAAGCTATTTACGACAAACCCTCAGCCAACATCATACTGAATGGGCAAAAACTGGAAGTATTTCCTTTGAAAGCTGGCAGAAGACAAGGATGCCCTATCTCACCACTACTATTCAACATACTATTGGAAGTTCTGGCCAGGGCAATCAGGCAAGAAAAAGAAATAAAAGGTATTCAATTAGGAAAGGAGGAAGTCAAATTGTCTCTATTTGCAGATGACATGATTGTATATTTAGAAGACCCCATTTTGTCAGCCCACAATCTCCTTAAACAGATAAGCTACTTCAGCAAAGTCTCAGGATACAAAATCAATGTGCAAAAATCACAAGCATTCCTATACACCAATAATAGACAAACAGAAATCCAAATCATAGTGAACTCCCATTCACAATTGCTACAAAGCGAATAAAATACCTAGGAATACAACTAGCAAAGGATGTAATGGACATTGTCAAGGAGAACTACAAACCACTGCTCAAGGAAATCAGAGAGGACACAAACAGATGGAAAAACATTCCATGCTCATGGTTAGGAAGAATCAATATTGGGAAAATGGCCAAACTGCCCAAAGTAATTTATAGATTCAATGCTAATCCCATTAAGCTACCATTCACTTTCTTCACAGAATTGGAAAAAACAACTTAAACTTTATGTGGAACCAAAAGAGAGCTGGCATAGCCAAGACAATCCTAAGTAAAAACAAAACAAAAACAAACAAAAAAACAAAGCTGGAGGCATCATGCTACCTGAATTCAAAGTATACTACAAAGCTACAGTAATCAAAATGACATGGTACTGGTACCAAACAGAGATATAGACCAATGGAACAGAACAGAGGCCTCAGAAGTAACACCACACATCTACAACCACCTGATCCTTGACAAACCTGACAAAAACAAGCAACGGGGAAAGGGATTCCCTGTTTAATAAATGGTGTTAAGAAAACTGGCTAGCCATATGCAGAAAGCTGAAACTGGATCCCTTTCTGACACTTTATATAAAAATTAACTCTAGATGGATTAAAGATTTAAACCTAAGACCTAACGCCATAAAAACCCTAGAAGAAAACCTAGGCAATCCCATTCAGGACATAGGCATAGGCAAAGTCTTCATGACTAAAATGCCAAAAGCAATAACCACAAAAGCCAAAATAGACAAATGGGATCTAATTAAACGTAAGAGCTTCTGCACAGCAAAAGAAACTATCATTAGATTGAACCAGAAAACCAACAGAATGGGAAAAAATTTCTGCAATCTACCCATCTGACAAAAGGGCTAACATCCAGAATCTACAAAGAACTAAAACAGATTTACAAGAAAAAAAAAACCCATTTAAAAGTGAGCAAAGGACATGAACAGACACTTTTCAAAAGAAGACATACATGAGGCCAACAAACATATGAAAAAAATGCTCATCATTACTGGTTATTAGAGAAATGCAAATCAAAACCACATTAAGATACCATCTCACACCAATCAGAATGGTGATCATTAAAAAATCTGGAGACAACAGATGCTGGAGAGGGTGTGAAGAAATAGGAACACTTTTACACTGTTGGTGAGAGTGTACATTAGTTCAACCATTATGGAAGACAATGTGGCGATTCTTCAAGGACCTAGAAATAGAAATTCCATTTGACCCAGCAATCCTATTACTGGGTATATATCCAAAGGATTATAAATCGTTCTGTTTTAAAGACACATGCACACATATGTTCATAGCGGCACTGTTTACAATAGCAAAGGCCTGGAACCAACCCAAATGCTTATTGATGATAGACTGGACAAGGAAAATGTGGCACATATGCACCATGGAATACTATGCAGCCATAAAAAAACGATGAGTTTGTGTCCTTCATAGGGACATGGATGAATCTGGAAACCATCATTCTCAGCAAACTGTCACAAGAACAGAAAATCAAACACTACATGTTCTCACTCATATGCGGGTGTTGAACAATGAGAACACAGGGACACATGGAGGGCAGCATCACACACTGGGGTCTGTTGTGGGGGATTAGGGGAGGTACAGCATGGGAGAGGGAGGTTGGGGAGGGATAACATGGGGAGAAATGCCAGATATAGGTGACGGGGGGATGGAGGCAGCAAACCACATTGCCATGTATGTACCTGTGCAACAATCCTGCATGATCTGCACATGTACCCCAGAACCTAAAGTACAATAAAATATATATACATATTTAAAAAAAAAACAGTATAAGAAATTTAAAAAAAGCATCAAGAATAGATTTAAAGGGGGAAAAGTAATTAGAGTTCTGCATGGGGAGTGTACAGCTGCAAAGTCTGGTTATCAGTCTTCCCCAATCAAAGAGAAATAATTAAAGGTGTTTTCCAAAGGATCCAGGCCCATTATTTGCCTTAGAAATGGGACTGAGGTCCTTTGAAAAACACCCTTTTATTGTTTCTTTCTTTTATTCCCGTAATACATACCACTACAGAAAATGGGTATCAATAAAAAGAAAATAAAACCACCAGCATTTCTACCACCCAGAATTATACTGCTAATAACTTGGGTGTACAGAACTTCTCCCTGCCAAAATAAACTTCTTGTCTGTTTTTAGGACAAGCTGGTGGCACACCATTTTGTCATCTTCTTAACTGTGGCCTGAGTGAGGTACCAGCCAGGCACCTTGTTCCTTCAGTAGGGTGAGAGTTGCCAGAGCTTGAGGCCCAGGGTCTCCCTCCGATAAGCTGAGCTGGGGTCTGCAAGCCTGAGCAGTGGCTGCATTTGGTTTGGGGGAGCTGTGCCACTAGTTGCCACAACTGGTGTCCCATAAGCAGCACCGCAACCACCAGCTAGCTCACAGTCACAGTTTCCAAGTTGGGAGCAGCTTTAGAGAGCACCTGGTGGTCTTTCTTGTTTTTGTTTTTGTTTTATTTTCTTGAGATGGAGTCTCACTCTGTCATCAGGCTGCCGTGCAGTGGTGCGATCTGGGCTCACTGCAGCCTCTTCCTCCCGGGTTCAAGTGATTCTCCTGCCTCAGCCTTCTGAGTAGCTGGGACTACAGGCACGCACCATCACACCCAGCTAATTTTCGTATTTTAAGTAGAGACGGGGTTTTACCGTGTTAGCCAGGATAGTCTCCATCTCTTGCCCTTGGGACCCACCCACCTCAGTCTCCCCAAGTGCTGGGATTACAGGCATAAGCCATGGTGCCCGTCCCTGGTGGTGGTTTTATAAAGACACTGACACTTTGAAAGGTGAATGTCAAGCCCAAAGTGTCTATCTTCCCTGGCTCTGAGTTCTAATATTCCTGAAGCATGATTGTGGTTCTGGCAAAGGAATCGGGTGACTCATCAGGAATATGATTAATGAATGGGCTCTAGAGAAACAGATGAGCAAAGCTCAGTGGAGCTTGACTTTGTTGTAAATGCCTTATGACTACTGGCTCACCTGTTTGTATAACCTAACTGTGGCTTAGTTGAGAGAAGTCCATCTAATAGGCCCAACAATGGTTGTATTCCTGCAATTTTTGTGACAACACTCCCACATGCCCCTTCCTCTCTTTGTTTACTATCTCTCCTTGCAATGTGATTGGTTAGGTTTGGCCAAGCTTGAGCCTATAATTTGAAAGTATCTGAATAATAGCTATTTTAATAAATTTACTTTAGAAAGGTATTTGTGATATATTGCATTGGTTTGAAAACTTTTTTTCTTAAAGGTCAGATAGTAAATAGTTTGAGTTTTGTGAATCACAGTGTCTCTGTTGCAACTTCTCAACTCTGCTGTAATCACACAAAAGCAACCATAGACAATATGTAAATGAATGAGTATGACTGTGTTCTAACAAAACTTTATTTACAAAAATAGGTGGCCAGGCTGCCAAACTCCTGCTCTATTAGTAATCACAGCCTATCTGAGAAATTTTAATTATTTGATGAGATGTTGGAAGAGAAATCACTGAATCTTTAGAGTGAGTGTGTAGTCGAATCTATTCATGAAGAAAGTTCACTTTGTTCTGAAAACTTTATTTTTCTGCATTTTAATGACTGCCAGAATAATGTTCTTGCCAAACATATGTTAGTGACTCCATGTGAATCTATCCATACTACAGAATTATTTATGCTCAGACTACATAGTTTATAGGTCTCTAAGACATTCAGACAGATGAAGGATGGAATATCAACCACCAATGCTAAAAGTTCAGTCTATTTAGGCAGAAAATGCTTTCAAAGTAGCCATTTCTTTTCAGGAATATATTTTGGCTGTTTTCTGTATGTTAGTTGTGAAAATAAACCATCCCCAAACTAAATGCCTTAAAACAATAAACATTTATTTAGCTCATAAGTGTGTGGATAGCCTGGCTGTTTCTTTCAGTCTTGAAGGACATAGCCTGGGCTGACTCAAGGTCTGCAGTCATCTGGCTAATCAGCCAGGGGCTGGCTGGTCTAGGATGGCCTTACATGTCTGGGATTGGATAGCTGTCAGCTAGGGCAATGGTAAGTGGAAGAGGAGGTATTGAATCTCCTGTTTCTCATTCTTCTGCAAGCTAGCCCAGGACTGTTAACATTGCAGTACCAGGGGTCCAAGACAGGCATGGCCAACCAGGGCCATTACTGTAATCAACCTATTAGAGTTTCTAAGAGAATGGGCAGAATAATTGCATTTCAAAGATAGAACCAAAAATCTTACTGGCAACATCATTCACATGGTTGAGATGAAAACAAAACCAGCAGGACCAACATAAAATTTCACAGTGCGGAAGCCTGCTCTTATTGTTGAATGAATCTAAACCGTGTCTCAGGTTTTATTTCTCACAGGCCTGTCTGAATTCCAACATTTTTCCTACTGTGTGCAATCGTGCTCCACCTTAGGAAATCTCTGAGTATGAACATTCAAACTGTCAAGAGAGAAATTGAAATGTTCTTTGATTGACAAGAATTCTTTTAATTTTTAACAGGTAGCTTTATTATGGAGCTCCTCAAAATAGGGAGTTCTTTATTCACCATGTAATTTACTTCATATAAATTTGACATGAAAATTTTCTGGGCTCTGCTATCACATGAAAGCTGACATATCCATCTTTCTCTCAGGACTCCTCACATATTAAGATAATACTCCTAGTTTTGTTATTACCATGTTTATATATATGAAAATGTCAAATATGCAACTGTAGTATCGTTTTTTTTTTTTTCTTTTTAAGGGGTCAGTTCAGATAGGGGTTAGAAGAAAAAGTCCTGGAGAGTCGAGGTCAGCAGCTGTGAATTGTAGCCTCAGTTCAGCCTCTGGATGGCATGGATACTAGAGAGAATAGCAGACTTGGAGCCAGGAGAGCTGGGTTTGGATCTCATCTACAAATATTTTCTTTCTTATAACACAGCATTTAACTCTTTTTGGCTTTGGTTCATTAGGGAAGATGCCTCCAGTGTCTATCAGTCATTCTATTCTTTGACTATGTAACTTCTCTGGGTCTCAGATTTCTTGTCTGTAAAATGGGGCTAATGGTACCTACTTTGCCAGTTTCACTAGATGCTAAGGATCAATTTTAAAACACCAGAAGTGAGTCTATCAGAAAGCTCCTAAATATTGAATTTTAGGTATGCAAGATGCTCATTTTCATGGCTTTCTTCTAAATAACTGTTCTTTGATATCTAATTTTATATTTATAATTTAGATTTTTTTTGTTAAGGCAGGTCTTCAGTATTGACATCAAGGATGCCAAAACCTGAATATGCCTCCAGAAACTGTATATGAAGATCTATATTATTAAGGATCTATAGCTCAGAACTGGGAATCCAGTTCTTTCATTCAGGGCTTCAGCTCTAAATGCAAATACTTCTAGAATGGGTAGCATGCAAAGGTTTAATCATGATTTACACTTTAATGTGAGTGAGTGAGTGAGTGAGCTTTTGCTGAGAACAGATTTTAACAGACAGGGAATGAGGAGAGAGCATAAAGCGGGAAACTTTAGAAGGAGTGGGAGTGAATTCAGAAAGAGAAAGTAGGGTGACATTCCAGGCAAGACTCTGGCAATGACCAAATAGGATGCCAGCCATAGTCCCAGAGCGGCATCCTGGAAGACTTCCGTTATTAGATCCTGGGGGAGGTCCAGAGATACAAGGGGAAGTGTAGGAAAGTCATACACTGTAATGTTAACGAAGTACTTCTCTTTGGGTGGCATGAGTTTTGTGCATTGTTGACCTCTCAGACTCAAGCAGTCCTCCTACCCCAATAGCTGGGACTACAGACACATGACACCATGCCCAGCTAATTTTTATAATTTTTATAGATACGGAGTTTCACCATGCTTCCCAGGCTGGTCTCAAACTTCTGGGCTCAAGCAGTCAACTGCCTGGGTCTTCAAAATGGCTGGGATTACAAGCGTGAGCCACCATGCCCAGCCAGCCACAGTATTTTAATTTTCTTTTTTGTACATAGTTTCCGTTTCCTCCAGTCATAAAGTCGACATAAATTCTCTATATCAGAAATTTATTTATTTATTTCAGAGATGGGGTCCTGCTCTGTCATTCAGGCTGGAGTGCAGTGGCATGATCCAGAAGGTTTTTTTTTGTTTTTTTTTTTGTTTTTTTTTTTGTTTTTTTTTTCCACTGGCATTAAAAGTTTTTATTTAGAATTTGATCCACAATCTATACAAGTTATTTACAAGGCATGAAAATGGAAAACAGCACAAAATACAATTGAGGTATAAGATCAGAGCACAGTATGTCATGTTTCAATAAATATAATTGAAAATTTGTAAACTAGGTGACCAGATACATGAGTTTTATTTTTAGTAAAACCATATAAAATATTTATTTCACGTGAGGTAGAGGACTGTTTGAAAAATTACAAAGCAGGAGTGCTAATGGACCAGTGCTTGCCTGAGTTGCTTAGGGCTTAGTCCGATGAAGGCCTTTTCTACTGGATTGTTTTGTATTTACAGACAAACTTAACTATTTGAAAGAGGCATTTGCCTTCTTGAAGCTGATTCAAGCTGAATAAAATGTTTTGAAGCTACATAAAGTTGAGTCTAGTTTTCTTACAGATGCTATTAAGAAACTATTAGGATAGAAACCTTTCCCAGGGCTCATTTAATTTAACCCAATTCAATTCTACAACCATTATTTATTGAGTGCCAGTATGTGGGAGGTCTCAAGATGAGTAAGACTTGATCCCTGCGCTAAAGATGCTGAAAGCCAAGTGAATGAGACAGGTGCAAAGACAAGAGCCATCAGTCTGTCTGTGATAAGTGCTCTAGTCCTATTACCTCCGGCCACCTCAATGTAATGGTCTTAACCTCAGAGACACAAAGAATTTTGGACAGCACTTCAGATGTAAGGCAACTTCTATCACTGTTCATTAATCATCACCACCAACACAGATACGGATCAAATTTCAGCTCACTTTCCACACCCTGGATTTTAAAACCTTGATCCCAGTCTCTGGTTCTCCCATAGAGATCTGATTCTTAAGGATGCTGAAATACCCTGAGATACATTGTCTTCTTCGAACCCACTGGCTTTTCTCCTGCTTTGCTTCTGTCAGGTTTTCAGTCTCACAAAATCACATTCCCTCCTAACAAAACAGGAGTGAAATTCAAAACACCTGTATGAGATTTGCCCTCATTTCTTCTAATTGCTAACCAAAACCCGCTGCCCTACCCTCCTTTCCCCATCTTTCTAATCCCACAAAATAGAGGCACAGAGTGTGAGGAGACTGGAGGAGGAGAGATGAATTCCAGTTGGGATGGGCTATCTGAGGCGGCTTCCTGGAGAAGATGCCATTTAATTTGGGCCTGGGAAGGTGGGTATGATTTCAGAAGGTGAGAATGATTCTTGCTGTTGGTGGGATCTCTGTAAGGAAAGGGCCCGAGGTGGGCAAACAGAAGCTGAGTTTGCGGATGGTGGATTTGGATCTGCTCAGGGCTAGGAGCACTGGTCTTAGAGGAATGACACTCAGAGGAGCGTATTAAAGGGGGAGAGATGATTGGCAGCTCTTCTGCAAATGGTCTTGCGTGCAGTCTAAGAAGTTTTAAATTTATGTGTGCAAAGAAGATAACCTTAAAATGTGGTTGATGGGGGAGCAGCCATGGAATTATGTGTTCAAAGTGAGCACAGAATCCCTCTTTGAAAACCTCTGCACACAGCCTGTATTCTTAGATACTCTCTGTAGACCAGCTTGGCTAGAATGAGGCTTTGTAGGTGATGCTCATGTAGCCCAGTTTCATTATCAGACCCCAGAGGCCTGCGAAGGTATATGCTCCCATAGTAAAGAGTTATTCCCTCCTCTTCTGCTCTGTAAAGAAACACTTACTGAGACTAGACAGGCAGATCAATGGCAGTGCACTAGAAAGCCTCAAGACATCCAGACTTTCCTAGAATCCCTCTGTGTGCAGTTTAAACACAGGAACCCAGGCGTCTGCACCAAGCAAAAGAAACATGTTGTGAAAAGTGGATTTTCTATTTTGTTGTGAAAAAGACTAGGTATTTACACTACCAACCTTGATCACAAGACTGAGGGAGTCGGATTCAGCTTAAAATGAGGCAAACGGGCAAGTTCCTCTCAGGGAAGAAAAGCATTAGAGAAATAATCCCTCTAGAGTCATTCTGAAAATTGCGTTTGCTGATCCATGATGGAAAAAAACAAAGAGCACTGGATGAATTCAGCCAAGTAAAATCCTGGGAAATTATCTGAATTTTAAAATAATTTCAAAGAAGAGCTTAAAAGCATTTCGCTGGGCTTTGTGAGTGGGGCAAGAACATACACGCACGTGTGTGTGTCAGTGGTGTCCCTCCCTCTAAGATAGTATGTCTAACATAGGAGAGTATCCTTTATTGTTCATTTCTTACAGGGAAAGGGAAGGAGGGTTAGTGAGGCATGCATTTTAAAACACTCCAGGAGTGAAAGAAATCAGTCTTTTTCTCTGGAAGGAATCTGAGTCTCTTATGTTTGTCATTGTTGAAAAAAATGGAAGCATCAAGGCTTGCGGATGGGATTTAATCTTGAATTGGTAAGGCTGTGTCTTATACATAGACCAAGGACATCTGAGTTATCTTTGGGGTTATGTGCCCAGGAGAATTCTTACCTGCACAATTCTTACCATTTTACCTTTATGTGCTGTGTGCTCTGTGTTCTTAGAACAAGACATGAGAGGTTGGAACAGAGAGGATAATTACCTGCTCATTCAGAGGGTAATCATCCTGCTGCAGTGTCTGGCCCGGGTGTGACACAGATTTGCACCCCCATTGGCCCAGGGCTTACAGAATCCAGGTGTGGCAGAGACTTTGGGCATCCATCTCCGCAGATGGGGCTTAGGTGAGGCTGACCTGCCTGCTGCCCTCCTAGTCTCAGGCTCAGCAATGGCTACTGCAGCACAGCAAGCAGCTGAGGGCCTGGTAGACAGGTGAAGTGAAGAGTTCTACAGCATGGGTCTGATACAAGGAGGAGCTGAAGATGATTACACTGGATTATTAGACCTGCACATCTGGCCAGATTATGTAACAATGTTAGCCAGGTCAGAAAACTGTTGACAATGTTCCTTAGTTGATTAAATCCCAGGTGCATCTTCCCATTTGGGCATTCTGCTATAATCCAAGTATATGAAGGTAGGGAATTATTTTTAAGAACTTGCTTGATGTAGTCTCTTGCTAGAATGTTCCACCATCGATCTGTCTATGTCCAGAGTTCCACCAGCATCTTGTTTGGCCCAAAAAACGCCCTAATCAGAGCAGGCCCAAGACGCTGTTCCAGCATATGTACTGGACTTTAACTGAGCAATTACTAAGTACCAGGTCATGTGAGAGAAGAATATGCAAGGAGAAGAGCACACAGAGCCTGCTTTCTAGGTGCTGGAAACTTTGCAGAGCAGGAGGCCCCTTCCAGACTGATTGATTCACATGGAGGAGGTCCCAAGACTTACATTCAGGACCCTTCACACCCACTCCTGGAGAGGGCCTCACTCGCCAGTCCTTTCTCAGATGTCACCTTCTCAAGGAGGCCTACTCTGAGTGTTACAGAGTGCTAGGGGTTCAGTCTAGGTCTCGTTGCTCACTGCACAGAAAGCCAATTGCTGAATATTGCCGGGAAAGAAGGCTTTATTCAGGTGACCTGAATAAAGAGAGATGGGAGGCAAGCCTCAAATTCATCCTGCGTTTCTCTCCCCCACTGGCTGTGCAGAGCCAGGAAGGAAGACAGGTGGAGCAAGGAAGAGAAGATGGTCAATAGGCAGCAGGTGGTCAAGTGAAGTGTCTGAGATTTCACTGCAACTACAGGTGGGAAAACAGGATTTAGGGAAGGGTAAGGTAGAGGAGCGGGTCAACGAGCAGCTCCTACACACCTAAGTTGCTCAAGCTTCAGTTCTGTGGGCATCCAGCTTGGAAAATTGGGCTGATTTCATGTGCACCCTGTTTTTAAATGGCCGTTTCCCTGATTGCCTTACCCTACTCCACTGTTTTTAATTTCCATACATACATACTACTTCTTCTTTTTTTTAAATTGCATTTTAGGTTTCGGGGTACATGTGAAGAACATGCAAGATTGCTGCATAGGTACACACATGGCAGTGTGGTTTGCTGTCTTCCGTCCCCTCACCTGTATCTGTCATTTCTCCCCATGCTATCTCTTCCCACCTCCCCACACCCCGTCCCTCCCCCATTTCCCCCCAATGGACCCCAGTGTGTAGTGTTCCCCTCCCTGTGTCCATGTGTTCCCATTGTTCAACACCCGCCTATGAGTGAGAATATATGGTGTTTGATTTTCTGCTTTTGGGTCAGTTTGCTGAGAATGATGGTTTCCAGGTTCATCCATGTCCCTACAAAGGACGTGAACTCATCGTTTTTGATGGCTGCGTAATATTCCATGGTGTATATGTACCACATTTTCCCTATCCAGTCTATCATCGTTGGGCATTTGGGTTGGTTCCAGGTCTTTGCTATTGTAAACAGTGCTGCAATGAACATTCGTGTGCACGTGTCCTTATAGTAGAATGATTTATAATCCTTTGGATGTATACCCAGTAATGGGATTGCTGGGTCAAATGGGATTTCTATTTTTAGGTCCTTGAGGAATCGCCACACTGTCTTCCACAATGGTTGAATTAATTTACATTCCCACCAACAGTGTAAAAGTGTTCCTATTTCTCCACATCCTCTCCAGCATCTGCTGTTTCCAGATTTTTTAATGATCGCCATTCTAACTGGTGTGAGATGGTATCTCAATGTGGTTTTGATTTGCATTTCTCTGATGACCAGTGATGATGAGCATTTTTTCATATGTTTGTTGGCCTCCTGTATGTCTTCTTTTGTAAAGTATCTGTTCATATCCTTCGCCCATTTTTGAATGGGCTTGTTTGTTTTTTTCTTGTAGATCTGCTTTAGTTCTTTGTAAATTCTGGATATCAGCCCCTTGTCAGATGGGTAGACTGCAAACATTTTTTCCCATTCTGTTGGTTGCCGATTCACTCTACTGACTGTTTCTTTTGCCGTGCAGAAGCTGTGGAGTTTGGTTAGGTCCCATTTGTCTATTTTGGCTTTTGTTGCCCTTGCTTTTGGCGTTTGGGTCATGAAGTCCTTGCCTACACCTATGTCCTGAATGGTTTTGCCTAGATTTTCTTCTAGGGTTTTTATGGTGTTAGGTCTGATGTTTAAGTCTTTAATCCATCTGGAGTTAATTTTGGTGTAAGGTGTCAGGAAGGGGTCCTGTTTCTGCTTTCTGCACATGGCTAGCCAGTTTTCCCAACACCATTTATTAAACAGGGAGTGCTTTCCCCATTGCTTGTTTTTGTCAGGTTTGTCGAAGATCAGATGGTTGTGGGTATGTTGTATTTCCTGTGAGGCCTCTGTTCTGTTCCATTGGTCTATATCTCTGTTTTGGTACCAGTACCATGCTGTTTTGATTACTGTAGCCTTGTAGTATAGTTTGAAGTCCGGTAGTGTGATGCCTCCTGCTTTGTTCTTTTTGCTTAGAATTGACTTGGCTATGCGGGCTCTCTTTTGGTTCCATATGAAGTTTAAGGTGTTTTTTTCCAGTTCTGTGAAGAAGGTCATTGGTAGCTTGATGGGAATAGCATTGAATCTGTAAATTACTTTGGGCAGTATGGCCATTTTCACGATGTTGATTCTTCCTAACCATGAACATGGAATGTTTCTCCATCTGTTTGTATCCTCTCTTATTTCGTTGAGCAATGGCTTGTAGTTCTCCTTGAAGAGGTCCTTTACGTTCCTTGTTAGTTGGATTCCTAGGTATTTTATTCTCTTTGTAGCAATTGTGAATGGCAGTTCGTTCTTGATTTGGCTCTCCTTAAGTCTATTACTGGTGTATAGGAATGATTGTGATTTTTGCACGTTGATTTTGTATCCTGAGACTTTGCTGAAGTCGTTTATCAGTTTCAGGAGACTTTGGGCTGAGATGATGGGGTCTTCCAGATATATAATCATGTCATCTGCAAATAGAGACAATTTGATTTCCTCCTTTCCAATTTGAATACCCTTTATTTCTTTTTCTTGCCTGATTGCTCTGGCTAGAACTTCCAGTACTATATTGAATAGGAGTGGTGAGAGAGGGCATCCTTGTCTAGTGCCAGATTTCAAAGGCAATGCTTCCAGTTTTTGCCCATTCAGTATGATATTGGCTGTTGGTTTATCGTAAATAGCTTTTATTGTTTTGAGATACGTTCCGTCAATACCTAGTTTATTGAGGGTTTTTAGCATAAAGTGTTGTTGAATTTTGTCAAAAGCCTTCTCTGCATCAATTGAGATAATCATGTGGTTTTTGTCTTTGGTTCTGTTTATGTGGTGAATTACGTTTATGGACTTGCGTATGTTGAACCAGCCTTGCATCCCCGGGATGAATCCTACTTGATCATGGTGGATGAGCTTTTTGATATGCTGTTGCAATCGGTTTGCCAGTATTTTATTGAAGATTTTTGCATCTATGTTCATCATGGATATTGGCCTGAAATTTTCTTTTCTTGTTGAGTCTCTGCCGGGTTTTGGTATCAGGATGATGTTTGTCTCATAAAATGATTTGGGAAGGATTCCCTCTTTTTGGATTGTCTGGAATAGTTTCAGAAGGAATGGTATCAGCTCCTCTTTGTATGTCTGGTAGAATTCGGCTGTGAACCCATCTGGACCTGGGCTTTTTTGGGGTGGTAGGCTCTTTATTGCTGCCTCGACTTCAGACCTTGTTATTGGTCTATTCAGGGTTTCGGCTTCTTCCGCGTTTAGGCTTGGGAGGATGCAGGTGTCCAGGAATTTATCCATTTCTTCCAGGTTTACTAGTTTATGTGCATAGAGTTGTTTGTAATAATCTCTGATGATGGTTTGGATTTCTGTGGAATCTGTGGTGATATCCCCTTTATCGTTTTTTATTGCATCAATTTGGTTATTCTCTCTTTTCTTTTTTATTAATCTGGCTAGTGGTCTGTCTATTTTGTTGATCTTTTCAAAAAACCAGCTCCTGGATTTATTGATTTTCTGAAGAGTTTTTTGTGTCTCTATTTCCTTCAGTTCTGCTCTGATCTTAGTTATTTCCTGTCTTCTGCTAGGTTTTGAGTTTTTTTGATCTTGCTCCTCTAGCTCTTTCAATTTTGATGATAGCATGTCAATTTTAGATCTCTCCTTTCTTCTCATGTGGGCACTCATTGCTATGTATTTTCCTCTAGAGACAGCTTTAAATGTGTCCCAGAGATTCTGGTATGTTGTGTCTTCGTTCTCATTGGTTTCGAAGAACATCTTTATTTCTGCCTTCATTTCATTGTTTATCCAGTCAACATTCAAGAGCAAGTTGTTCAGTTTCCATGAAGCTGTGCGGTTCTGAGTTAGTTTCTGCATTTTGAGTTCTAACTCGATGGCACTGTGGTCTGAGAGACTGTTTGTATGACTTCTATTCTTTTGCATTTGTTGAGGAGTGATTTATTGCCAATTATTTGGTCAATTTTAGAGTAGGTGTGATGTGGTGCTGAGAAGAATGTATATTCTGTGGCTTTGGGGTGGAGAGTTCTGTAAATATCCTATTAGGTTTGCTTGTTCCAGGTCTGAGTTCAGGTCCTGGATATCCTTGTTGATTTTCTGTCTGGTTGATCTGTCTAATATTGACAATGGGGTGTTAAAGTCTCCCACTATTATTGTGTGGGAGTCTAAGTCTCTTTGTAAGTCATTAAGAACTTGCCTTATGTATCTGGGTGCTCCTGAATTGGGTGCATATATATTTAGGATCGTTAGCTCTTCTTGTTGCAGTGATCCTTTTACCATTATGTAATGTCCTTCTTTGTCTCTTTTGATCTTTGTTGCTTTAAAGTCTATTTTATCAGAGATGAGAATTGCAACTCCTGCTTTTTTTGCTCTCCATTTGCTTGGTAGATCTTCCTCCATCCCTTTATTTTGAGCCTTTGTGTATCCTTGCATGTAAGATGGGTTTCCTGGATACAGCACACTGATGGGTTTTGGCTTTTTATCCAATTTTCCAGTCTGTGTCTTTTGATTGGGGCATTTAGTCCATTGACATTTAGGGATAGTATTGTTATGTGTGAATTTGATACCGTCATTTTGATGCTACCTGGCTGTTTTGTTGGTTAGTTGATGCAGCTTCTTGATTGTGTTGATGCTCTTTTACCATTTGGTGTGTTTTTGGAGTGGCTGGTACTGGTTGTTCCTTTATATGCGTAGAGCCTCTTTCAGGAGTTCTTGTAGAGCAGGTTTGGTGGTGATGAAATCTCTGAGTGCTTGCTTGTTCACAAAGGATCTTATTTTTCCCTCACTTATGAAGCTTAGTTTGGCTGGATAGGAGATTCTGGGTTGAAAGTTCTTTTCTTTAAGGATGTTGAATATTGGCCCCCAATCTCTTCTGGCTTGTAGGGTTTCTGCTGAGAGATCTGCTGTGAGTCTAATGGGCTTCCCTTTGTGGGTAACCCGACCTTTCTCTCTGGCTGCCCTTAGCATTTTCTCTTTCATTTCAACCCTGGTGAATCTGACGATTATGTGCCTTGGGGTTGCTCTTCTTGAGGAATGTCTTTGTGGTGTTCTCTGTATTTCCTGTATTTGAATATTGGTCTGCCTTGCTAGGTTGGGGAAGTTTTCCTGGATAATATCCTGAAGAGTATTTTCCAGCTTGGATTCATTCTCTTCATCACATTCAGGTACACCTATCAGACGTAGATTAGGTCTTTTCACATAGTCCCACATTTCTTGAAGATTTTGTTCATTCCTTTTTGCGCTTTTTTCTCTGTTCTTGCCTTCTCTGTTTATTTCATTGAGTTGATCTTCGACCTCTGATATCCTTTCTTCTGCTTGGTCAATTTGGCTGTTGAAGCTTGTACATGCTTCACGAAGTTCTCGTGTTGTGTTTTTCAGCTCCATCAATTCACTTATAATCCTGTGTATGCTGTCCATTCTCGTTAGCAGTTCGTCCAATCTTTTTTCAAGGTTCCTATTTTCTTTACGTTGGGTTAGAACATGTTCTTTTAGCTCACTGTAGTTTCTTACTACCCACCTTCTGAAGTCTGATTCTGTCATTTCATCACCCTCCTTCTCCATCCAGTCTGGTTCCCTTGCTGGTGAGGAGTTGTGATCCCTTTTAGGAGGAGAGGTGTTCTGGTTTCGGGAGTTTTCATCCTTTTTGCACTGGTTTCTTTCCATTTTTGTGGGTTTATCCAACTGTTGTGTTTGTAATTATTGTCTTTCAGCTTGGGTCTCTGAGTGAGCTTCTAGTTCGTGGATGCTGAAGTTACTTCTTTTTTTTTTTTTTTTTTTTTTAAGCTTTCCTTCAACAGTCTGGCCCCTCTGCTGTAGGACTGCTGAGGTCCTTTCCAGGCCCTGCTTGCCTGGGGGTCACCTGCAGCAGCTGCAGAACAGTAAGGGTTGCTGCCAGTTTCCTCTTCTGCTATCTTTGTCCCAGAAGGATGCTCACCTACTGTCAGTCCGTTCTCTCCTTTATGAGGTGCGTCTTTGGATCTATGGGGGTCAGGGAGCTACTTGAGGAGACAGTCTATCTTTTATTGGGGCTTAAGTCCTGAGTTGTGAGCTCCGTTGTTCGATCAGAGCTGCTGGGCAGGTATGTTTAGGTCTGCTGCAGCTGAATTCATAAAGCACTTTTTGTTCCCAGGTGCTCTGTCTCAGGGAGTTGGAGCTTTATGAGTTTCCGTTGCACTACTGCCTTTTTTGATTTTTCTTTCAGGTCTGTCCCGCCCAGCTAGCAGCACTCCTAGCCACTGCCTGTCAGCAGGGGCTTTGCTGAGCTGCTGTGGGCTCCGCCCAGCTGCCCTGAGCTCTTTCCTGCAGTCCTGTTTATATGGTGGTAGTTAGAACTGTCTCAGCAACGGGGGCCGGCCTCTGTTATGGTGGACTCTCTCTGTTGTGGCAGGTTGCCTCGGCAACGGCAGCCTGCCTCCATAGAGGTGGAGAGTCTCAGTAATGGCGGAAGCCCCTCCCCCACCGAGCCGGACTGTCCTGGTTCAGCTGTGCTTGGTTTGTAGGGCTCAACCCAGAGGGTTTCCAATTACTGTTTTTGTTTTCGTTGTTGTTTGGAGTGGAGGGCTGGGACCAACCGAGCCTGATCACCTGGCTCCCTGACTCAGAGTCTTTTCTTTTAAGTTGAACGACCCCGCGTTAATGTCGCTTGTTGAAAAGGCGCCGGGATCTCCCATGCTGCGACTCACTGAGTCGGCTCGAACTGCGGCGCCGGCTCCTGGCGGATTTTTTGCCAACAATCTCCTGGCCTGGCTCGCTATTTCAGATGAATGGGCAACTCTGCCGTCTCAGGGCTCTGATCGCCAGCAAAGAGGGCTCCCAGACCAGTGGCTTTTGTACGGAGAACCGCAGCAACAGGGCGTGGTCACAGCAGCCGCGCGGGCGGAATCAGCCCCCGGGGGCCAAAACAGCTGCACCGGCTGGGACTGCGACGCTGGCGACCCCTCTGCCTGGGTATCTCCTGGTCTGTGGGCAGTAAGAGTTCGTCTGGAAATGTGGCGTCCACTCACCCTCTGCACTTTCACTGGGAGCTGAAGTCCTGAGCTGTTCTTAGGCGGCCATCTTCCCAGCATCCATACTTCTTCTAATATATCATATCATTTACTTAGTCTTCTGAATGTTATTTATGAACAGTATCTTCCCCTAAGAATGTCTACTCCACAAGGCAGATATGCTTGCCTTCTTGGTTCACTGTTTTGTTCAGTGGGTGCTTGACGTTCTAGTACCCATTGGTAACAAGTGATGGGATAAACGTGAGTACAGCCCTGGGCGCCTCGGGTCCCTAGGTTTTGCTGGACTAGGGCTGGTCTGGACTCTCCCTTGAGCAGGCTCCTGGATTGCACCATGCAATCTGTTATACAGCTCAGACCACTGCTTTTCTTTTCCTCATTTTATGAAAGAACATTGATTACTTTTTAGGAGCTAGAGGGATCTGCGGCTAAACCTTATAAAGTTCTGTTTCTAGGCTGGAAACAGCAACTGTTTCTCATTTCTATCTTATGTCTGATCACAGTGCCTGGGATTTCGTAGCACTCGGTTAATGCTGATGGATTGAAATGAAATGTCGTCCCTCCTTTCCCAAACATAGAGTCCTGTTGCACACTGTTTTTATCACCCAGGATTCAGCTCTGTCTGTGTGGCTCCAAAGACGGTCATGTGCAGGGGAAAGCTGGTTTGGTGGGGGCCTGAGGGCGGGGAGTAATTCTTGTTACAAGTTTGCACCACAGCTTCTCCCTCTTCTGATCCTAAAATTCCTCCCTAATGAGTTGCCCAAGTCCTTGCAGATGTCTGCTCTCCTTGCTGTCCTTGCCTGCCATCTCTGAGTCAGCCTGGATTTAATCCTGCCCCTCCTTGCTGATTGGATCTCAGGTCTCCACAATCGGAAACATTGTTTACATCTCTCAGCTCCTTTCTGGGTTACCCGAGATAAGCAAGGGGAGGAAGTAAAAATAGGTCATAAAGGCCTAGAAATGTTTCCACAAACTCAGATGGTCTTTCTGGGCCAGGGGTCAAGTCCTTCTGATTGTTGCTTAATGGTGGGTTCATTTCTGAGTCAGCAGCCTGCGCCCAGCAAGGTGAAGCATTGCGGCAGGAATTCGGTACAGTTGCTTTGGTTCTGGAAGGCTGACTGCAAATCTGTCCAGCTACTTTTACCCTCCTTGTTTGGGGCTTCTAGGAAGTGTGCAGAAAGTCAGTGGTCCTGCACAGAATCTCTCCGCGGCTGTCAGGCGAGAGCTTGTGCCGGAGAAGAAGCTCTTTTTGCCAAACTTGATCCCTCCTCTGCCACCCAGACAGGGCCTCAGCAGGGGTATCTGGCATGAATTTTTCTATCGTCATTGTTATAACCAAGACGTGGGAGGGGGGGGGCGGGGCCATGAACAGGAACGTCATTTCCTCATACTGTAAAGTACCTTACAGCTAGGGAGCCAGATCAGGTGCCATTGAACCAGGGTGGGAGGGCTAGGAAGGGAATCCGGATCCTTTTAATGGGAGAACATTCTGCCTGCACCAGGATTCTCTAGCTTCCGGACTTGTCTGCTTATTTGGAAAGTGGGTGGCTTTGGGGGTCTGAATCCCTGTATTAGCTCCTAGCAAGTAATCAGGTCCTTTGAGAGAATGAGATGAAGGCTGTGGGGTAAGGAAACAGGGCCCGTGACGAAATGGTGTGCCCTCTGCCTTTTCCTCAGGTTTGCCACCTTGTGAGGACACTGTCCGCACTTGCCATCCTGCTTGCCCATTCCCACTCAGTCCTGCCACATCCACTTTCTCTGACCCTAACAAACTAGGGTAGGAGGAGGTCATAAACTCCACCTGGAATCTCAGCAGGAACAGGCACTGAGTCCTCGAAGGACAAGGGAGGTCAGTTCCCCACCCCTCCGTCTGAAGCTGCCCCAAGTTCTGCTTCTCCTCGTACCCAACTAGAGGTGTGGCGGGGCTGACCCGCTGGCGGCATGCGGCTGGGGTCCTCAGAGACTGTCACCACCACTGGGCAGCCCTGCATAGTCATCATTTTCCTTGCCATTTTCCAGGATCCTTGGGATGGGGATGGGGGAATGGATGGGCATGCATGGCTAATTTAATTTTTGCCAGGGCTACGGTTCAACGGAGCATGCCAATGATAAAAGCCAGTGTTATCTTACTGAGAACCAGAACAAGTTAAAAATCAAAAGAAAAGGAAACACATTCTGGATGTTTCTGTTGATGTTTGGCTTTCCATTGTGTCTGGAATGGGGATATTTACTCTTTGTTAAGTGCTGGATTTTGGCCTGTGATTTAGTCTGACTCATTTGGGTTGAAAGTATTATTATTTGAGATGGAGTCTGACTGTCACCCAGGCTGGAGCTCAGTGGCATGAATATGGGAGGACTGCAACCGTGTCCTCCCAAGCTCAAGCAATCCTCTTGCCTCTACCTCCTGAGTAGCTGGGACCACAGGCACACACCCTGGCTCATTAATGTTGTTTGTTTGTTTGTTTGTTTGTTTCTTTCTTTCTTTCTTTCTTTTTTTTTTAGAGATAAGGTCTCTCTTCGTTGCCTAGGCTGGTTTTAAACTCCTGAGCTCAGGCAACCTTCTTACCTCAGTCGCCCAAAGTGCCGAGATGAACAGGCATGAGCCACTGCACGTGGCTTGGAATTAATTTTTTAAATGTCTTGTGTGATAGCATAAATAGAGACTCTCACCTGTGGGTATAATTGCAAGTTGCAATTGCCTGCTGTGTCAAGAAAGTCAATAAAATCAATGCTAACCCAGGCTTTGCTATCTGGTAGCATTGTCTATCAATGTATTATGATTGTTTCTAAATATTTGTTGCAGCTCTTATGAACACTATAAGGACTTCACAGTATGTAGAAATCATGGCTAAATACTTCTCTTCTTTGTTATTGCCCTGCACTGATTTTAATTCTTGGCCAAGAGGCATATTTAATGTGTTTTGCTGTTTGTTTTCTGCAAGTTCTTTATAAAACAGCTGGCTTCTTTATGAGTCGTGTTGGGTGATATCACCTGTTTAGAAATGTATGTTCACGCACTTCAGACGGAGAATCTTCCTTCCTAGTAAACATTTAAAAAAGAGAAAGCTGATTGAAAATGCAGGTAGCAACTGACCAGTACTTATAGTATGTTTTCTGAAATGGCCAGCCCTACACCAGGGAGTGCCCTGCATAGCCTGAGAGGGATTAGAGAGAACAAGTCCGATTTCATTTGTTTGCTTCCCTTTTGAAGGCCGTCCCATGACACTTTGAACCTTTGGACTGATGTCTGGGAGAAGAAACACTGAAGGATCGAATGAAATGTCAGTTAATTATCTTATGCCATTTATTGACATCTGGCTAGGCTCAATCTATCTCCAAGGAACTCTCTACAGGAGAGCATGTTTGATGGGAAATATAGATTGTGTAGTCCTAACAGTCCAACCAAGGTAATCACAGGTCTCGGGGTTGACAACAGAGGATGTCAATATGAGAATCAACACAACTGGATAGAATCTTGTTTTTCCTCTATCTGCCATGCTCTGTGAGCTTGGGAAAGCTCATATAGATTGGGTTCAGGCTCTGTAATTGGAGGATTATCCACAGGCTGAAAATTACGCTGGGTAGAAGACCTGAGTTCAGATGCTCTGTTTATCAATGATCAGCTCACAGCTCTCTTTAGCCTTCAGCCTTCCCTCATAAAATGGTGCTAACTATAGTCACTTCCTGAAAACACTTTAAAAACTGAGGTGACATTCAAATGTGAACCGTTCTTATCACAGTGACGTGCCCTATTATGCTACCTTTCTTCCCTACTTTAAATGGTGCAACAAGAGTCTGTCATTTCCTGAGTTATTTATCTTCATGCTTCCGCTTCCTCTGGCCTGTTAGAGAGCAAGCCGATTTTCTGAGAGCCTCGGAAAACTGACAACCTCAGCTACATCTTTTAGCGATAAGAAGCCAAGGGGACACTGATACTGCTGAGAAGAGTTGAAGGATTTTCCATTCTTAAGAAATCTAGGTTTGTTACCTGCCTAATAACTCACTCAAGGGTAAATCCCAGCAGGGGTAATTCAAGTAAAATCAACAAACATCCTTCGCTGAACTTCCAAAACTACATGGAATTTGCTATGATTTTAAAAGAATCTTATTCAATGATTACATTCATCCATCAAATAATGTACATCAAATTATTTTGCTCCATTTTTATAGCTTATTCTGGAAAACAAACCATTCCATCCCAGCCCGAATGTTGGCACACTTATGAAATCGAAGCTTCCTCATTTCATCATATCAAGTTTGATAAGTGATAATGAGTATCGCCAGTCCTGCCCCAGGATGCAGTAGTGGGTAGCTGAGCGAGACAGTGACCTTGATTTGCAAGGGTTGGACAACCCATAAGAAAGCAGTCTGGTTATTGCAGGAAGCTCACACCTGTCTTGGTCATCACAGGTTTTTTTTTTAAATTAATTAATTAATGTATTTATTTTTATTGCATTTTAGGTTTTGGGGTACATGTGAAGAACATGCAAGATTGTTGCATAGGTACACACGTGGCAGTGTGGTTTGCTGCCTTCCTCCCCATCACCTATATCTGGCATTTCTCTCCATGCTATCTCTCCCCAACTCCCCACCCCCCGCTGTCCCTCCTCTATTTCCCCCCAACAGTCCCCAGTGTGTAGTGCTCCCCTCCCTGTGTCCATGTGTTCTCATCGTTCAATACCCACCTATGAGTGAGAACATGCGGTGTTTGATTTTCTGCTGCTGTGTCAGTTTGCTGAGAATGATGGTTTCCAGGTTCTTCCATGTCCCTACAAAGGACACAAACTCATCGTTTTTGATGGCTGCATAATATTCCGTTGTGTATATGTGCCACATTTTCCCTGACAAGTCTATCATCGATGGGCGTTTGGGTTGGTTCCAGGTCTTTGCTATTGTAAACTGTGCTGCAATGAACATTCATCACAGGTTTTTATGTGTTTAAGATAAGTTCAAAGACTTGAAGTTCAAGTCCTAGTAAGCCTGGAATGCAGACTCCTAGATGAAGAGCTAGAAGGTACTCAATCTAAACTCTCCATACTCAAAAAGTGTGGTCTGAGGGTGGGCAGCCTCAACATCACCTGGGAGTTGGTTAGAAACGCAGAATCACAGGCCCTGCCCCACATGAGTCAGAGTCTGCAGGTAACAGCGTTTCCAGGAGATGGGAAGGCACGTGAAAGTTTTAGATGCGCTGGCATAACCCATTTCTCTGGTTTTATAGATGACCAGATAAAGTAACAGAAGGTCTAAGTGAGCTGTTCAAGAGCATACAGTAGGTTAATTACGGGCAGAGCAGGAGCCCACCTATCTTGTCTGCTGGTTCTTAGATCTGTGATTTGAGTAGCAATGAGTTATGCATCTGGTCCCAAGACTGAAGGCAGATTCTCCCAGTGAAATGGGCAGTAGTGATGATCAAGCAATGCTTATTCAAGGAGTCATTTCTTATGCTTGCTTAAACTAAAAATTCTACATCATTTGTAGAAATGGGTGAGTTTTCACCTAAGGACCACAGCTCTTCTGGCAGCAATTTAATCTGATTGCAGGTTGAGTACTTAAATGCTTTGAAAAGGAAAACTATTAAAATAGCAGCAAAGAGGCCTGCAGCGTGACATCCATTGCATGTGGTAAGAGTGCTCAGTGTTGAGATGGGGTCTACTCAGGGCCTTTCTCTCACTGTTCCCTCTGCCTGGGCTACTGCACCCTCTGCATCTTTACATGGAATCTCCATCTCACCATCCAGTCCCTTCCGGGGAGAAGCTCTCCTTGGTCACACCATCTAGAGCCAACTTCTCTCCCCATCCTATTTCCCTCAGTCACTCTCTATCCCCACTCTCTCATTTTGTTTTATTTATAACAATCGTTAAAGGAATTCCTTAGTTGAACAATGTATTGTGTCTTCCCTTTCAAAGCATGTCCGTTTGATGAGAGCAGGGATCTTGCCTTGAGTGTACACTGCCACATCCATATCGACCAAAAATTGTGCTTGACACATGCTAGGTGCTCAATAGTTGTCTTCTAGATGAATAAGTGATTTAGAGTAAAGTTTGTTGTGTTCATAGCCAGAATAATCATAAATGACAGCTAACATTTATTGACTTACAATGTGCTGAACAGAGTGCTACATGTTTTAAGCACACTGTCTTATTTAATTTTTTTTTTTTTTCGAGTCTCACACTGTTGCCCAGGCTGCAGTACAGTGGTGTGATCTCGGATCACTGCAACCTCCGCCTCCTAGGTTCAAGCAATTCCCCCAAGTATCTGGGATTACAGGTGCGCATCACCACACCCAGATAAGTTTTGTATTTTTGTAGAGACAGGGTTTCACCACACTGGCCAGGCTGGTCTTGAACTCCTGACCTCAGGTGATCTGTCTGCTTCGGCCTCCCAAAGTGCTGGTATTACAGGCCTGAACCACTGCGCCTAGCCTTGTCTTATTTAATTTTAATTACTTATTAACATTTTTAAAAGCAGGCAGTTTAGAAGCTGTGGCCTTCTGTGCCTCTTCTTAAAACTGAGGGGACTCACTGAAACATGGACGTGACTTTAGGAACATTTCCTAGATGAGAGCACTAAGTGGCCTTCTTCACAAAGTGTCCACCCTGGCTCAGCTTCTCCAGGGTCCAAGCCGAACTGGTCAGACCAGGGAGATCAATACACCCCATACTGTGTTTTGGGCCCCATGCCAATTTTTCTTTGAGTATGTGAAAAGGGACAACCAGACTTAGAGGGACAGATTGAAATGAAATGTCCTGATACACTTTCCAGAGTGATGACAGAAAAATATTAACTCTTGCCCATTACTCCTTACACAACCTATAAAACCATTTGTAACAGAAAATAGCTGTGCACAGAGGAACGTGATGCCAGCCAGAGGACAATCCTTGGTATTCTCATTTTTCTTCAAAGAAACAAAGCAAATAGACCAATTTTGGCCTCAATCATCAAATACATTTTGTGATGTCTACAGAGAGGAAATCGCCCTCACAGCACCAACTCAGTGCTTTCGTTCATTTTTTTTTTTTTTTTTTTTTCCAATTTAAAATTTTCTGAAGTGCTCAGTTTCCAGCCTACTCTCCATCCTGGCTTCCACCAGCTCCACACACTCATACTAAACAGCTGCAGCCGGGTGACTCAGTAGGACTGGCCCGGCAACCGATCAGGAAGTCCGCCAGCAAGGCACGTCTATAACAAGAAGCAGGAGGATGGGGAACAACAACTTGAGTGAATGCATTTCATTCCAGAGAAGAGCTTTTTAAAAGCTGTTTAACATTTAAGGTTCTATTATTATTTTTGGCAGCATGTTGAGTCCATGTCTCTTTTTTTGGCTACTTTTCTAGTACTTTATGTATCTAAGATTTGCCACCAATTTCAGTAATGCTGGGAAAATTTTTCAGTGTAATTATAGGAGGTACTTAAATGCTTTTTAAATGTTATTTTATATAGTCATCAGACAATAAGCATAACTTTAAAATGACTATATGTAATGACCTATAATTTATGCTTATATATCATAGTATAGAAATTGTCTTAAGCATTAGGCTTTGCAGAATTGTATAATTTGAAAAGTTAAATTTAATAACAATTACCCATAGATCTCAAATTAATTACCCAATGCAAAAAAATAGATGGATAGATAAGACTCTAGGTGGTCCCTTTCATCACATGGTCAGTGGCGAGGCCTGGTGTCTTTATCAGAATAAACTTTTTATTATGGAACATTTCAAACATACACAAAATTACAGACTATATACCCATCATCCAGTTTCAACAGTTATCCATGTGTTGACCCTGTGGACTGATGGGGAGAGGAGGGAATGATGGCATGGGACTCATAACAGTTGGAAGGCAAAACAGTTGTCTGATCACCTGAGGGCAGGGGTGAGTCTGTAACCGGTTACTCACATTTGAAAGTAGGTAGTCCACAGGCTCAACCTCAACTTCTGCTTTAATACATCTGGCAAAAATATATTCTAATACATAAGTATTTATTATCTACTATGAGCCCATGATTGTCCTAGATATTGTGATGGATATATAGCAGTCGTTAAAGTATTGGAATGGTGGGTAGTTTCCATTTTCCCTTCCAGATATAGCCTCCCTATTACCCCACCCTGACCTGCATCCTGGGCTGCTGAGCTGCACTATACCAAAAGTCCCCTGCCTCTGCGGGGGTGAGCCAAGGGGTGGCAGAGAAAGGGGCCGCCTCAGGAAGATGAAGAATAGAAAGCTAAGCAGAGAGGGTGCTCATATAGAATGTGAGACAGTGCTACAGGGCCCTGGCTACCCAGCCAAGGAGTTTCAGTCAATTCAGAAAGCAATAGAATACTCACTATCACTAATCAGTAGGGCAATGCAAGTTAAAAACCACAGTGAGATACCACTTCACACCCACTATAATGGCTGTTACTGAAGAAGCAGAAAATAATAGTGTTGTCAAGGAAATGGAGAAACTGGAACTCTTGTGCATGGCTGTGGAAATGTAAAATGGTACAGCTACTGTGGAAAAGAGTATGATAGGCAGTTTCTCAAAAAAAATTAAGCAAAAAATTATCATAGAATCCAGCCATTTCACTACTGGATACATACCAAAGGTAATTGAAAGCAAGATGTCAAACATATTTGTATACCAATGTTCACAGCAGTATTATTCATAATAGCTAAAAGATGCAACAACCCAAAAGTCCATCAACAAATAGATTAACAAAATATGGTATACACGGACAAAATATTATCCACCCTTTAAAAAGGATGAAATTCTGGCATGTGCTACAACTGACACATGAATAATGTGGTTGGACTAACGTCTTAGCACAATACTTCACTCTCCTTCCTGCTCTAAGGACAACTCAAGGAACTAGAACGTTCTGATCATGTCTTCTCAAAAATTTCTGTATATCATTGCCTGCTTTTTGCAGCTCTGATGGAAGCCAAGAGCTCTGGGGTTAGAGAAGGTAGCTTTGGTTCCATATCAGTCTTCCAACTGGTAACTACTCCTCCTGTTAGTTAATCTCTCTCAGCTCCAGTTTCTCTACATGGGAATAGTAAATATAAAGAATAACAGAGATTTGCAAGTAGACTGCACCCACAAGCGAAGCCTTGAAAATCTGATTGGAAAAGTAGTGTAACAGCAATGCACAGAATCAAACTACACTTCCTGCCCACCCTACCACCAACTACCCAGTAAAATATTTTCTTTGTTACAAAATCAGTCTTTTTAAAAAATTAGAAGCTTTGTGTGCATAGACGTAATTCAAAAAAGAAGGCAACACACAGGAAACTGATAACAGGGTCGTCTTTTCGACGGGGAGTTAGGACGGCCCCAAAGAGGCAGAGAAGGAAGGGCAGGGAACTGCAGGGCTGTGATCGGACTGTCCCCAAATATTTTCAAGGGAGGCAGTCTAATTCTTACCATCCTGGATACTTCTGCATGTAATTGTGAACTATGGCTTTGCATATTATTTATAGAGTTCTAACTGTCAATATTGGTTATAACACTGGTTGCCATAGGTAAAATTTGCACCAAGAAGAAGGCTTATTAAGAAATTGCACAAAGAATCTGCAAGTACGTCTTCAATAACAATCTGCTTCAAGGGTGACACCTTAAGAATGACATTTTTCAAAGACACATTCCACTTAATATGCCAAAATAGCAGATATTGTCTCCATACCCCTGAGATAAATGTCAAGTTTATCTAAGAAGTCTGACTCTGAATAATGAAAAGGGAACTAGATGTGAAATTAGAAGACCTGGGTTTGAATCCCAGATCCTCAGAAAACTAATATGCAAATATACATTTCCATTATTACTATTACAAATCACTTGCAAATCTCAGTTATTCTTTATATCTATTATTCCCATGTGGAGAAACTGGAGCTGAGAGAGATTAACTGACAGGAGGAGTAGTTAACAATTGGAAGACCGATATTGAACCAAAGTTGCCCTCTCTAACTCCAGAGCTCTTGCGTTCCATCAGAGCTGCAAAAGGCAGGCAATTATATACATAAATTTTCTAGGAGACGTGATTAGAATGTTCTAGTTTCTTGAGTTGTCTTTAGGGTGGGAATGAGAGTGAAGACATTAGTCCAATGCCTTGTGCCAAGACATTAGTCCAACCACACTATTCATTTATTACTTGTATTTCTTGTTTACCTTATAATTTTTAAAGGTTTTCATATCATGACCATTTCAATTCATTGATTCTTATAGAACCCTGGGAGAGAGGTGAAATAGATGGATTTAAACCTATTTTACAAATGCTTAAACTGAGATACAGAGAGACCCTGACTTGTCAAAGGTCACACTGTTAATTTGCTGGTGGCTGAACTGAGGCTGTATCCCACGATTCTCATCTCTGGGCTGCTGATTTTCATGAGAGCATAGAGTTAGCTCCATAGTGAGTTTTAGGTATAATTAGAACACTGACCTAGGATGAGCACCACAAAAAATAAAACCAGGCTGGGTGTGGTGGCTCACGCCTGTAATCCCAGCACTTTGGAAGGCTAAGGTGGGCAGATCACTTGAGGTTAGGAGTTTAAGACCAGCCTGGCCAACATGGTGAAAACTACTCTCTACTAAAAATACAATAATTAGCCAGGCATGATGGCAGGCACCAGTAATCCCAGTTACTCAATAGGCTGAGGTGGGAGAATTGCTTGAACCTGAAAGATGGAAGTTGCAGTGAGCTGAGATCACACCACTGTACTCCAGCCTGGGTAACAGAGTGAGACTCCATCTCAAAAAAACAAAAATAAAAACAAACCCAAAACCATTGTATGCTTGTATTTCACATAAACAAGTTGTAGTTGCAAACAATACTTTTTAAGGAAAAGTTTTTGGAGAAAAACTAAAAATTCTGCAAACTGGGGAAAGACCATAGTTAACCGAATTTCAGAATAGTTCGGACATGCCGATTAAAACCTCACTGCTTTTGCTTCTGCAGCCTCTCCTTTGCCAGCCTGCATTACTGTGAGTCAGTTACACTTAAAAGGGAAATCTCTTTTGAAAAGCAAACTCTCCCAAGAGATTAACATCTATTAGGAGTCAACTACATGTCTTTTCAGAGTTGATTCCAACTGCCTCTTTATTCCCACTTCCCAGACGCAAATGTCTAATGCACAGAGCTGAACCTTGTCTTCTAATATTATTCAATCAACAAATATTTATTGAGCACTTAACACATGCATGCACTATTCTGGTCTCTTGGGATATGTTAGTGAACAAACGGATAAGAATCCCTGTCCTCTAGAAGCTTATAGTCTAGCAACTTAAAGGCACTTACTATTCAGATATTAATGGCATTAAATATGTTTATTTCTAAAGAAAATCTGGTCCATTACAGTATTCTGATAGAGTGCTGGTTTCTTTTTCTTTCTTTCTCTCTTTTTTTTTTTTTTTTTTTTTTTTTTTCTGGAGAGGGAATTTTGCTCTGTCTCCCTGGTTGGAGTGCAGTGGCACAATCTCAGCCTACTGCAACCTCTGCTTCCTGAGTTCAAGCGATTCTCCCACTTAAGCCTCTTGAGTAGCTGGTACTACAGGCATGTGCCATCACACCTGGCTAATTTTTGTATTTTTAGTAGATACGGGGTTTCGCCATGTTGACCAGGCTGGTCTCAAACTCCTAACCTCAAATGATCCACCGGCTTCAGCCTCCCAAAGTGCTGGGATTACAAGCAAGAGCCACTGCACCCAGCCTAAAGTGCTATAGGGCTGGTTTCTAACTACAGACTTTCCATGACCACATGGGCTGGCAAATAATCTGAGTAAGGAATATGGAAAGGAAGTATTCTTATAAACTCAGTATGTGCTTTGAATGCTTCTGTCATTTGGGCCCTACCTCAAACGACACAGCTGAGAGCCTGATAGATGTTATGGGATAGTTACCCTTAAGCAAATGATCTTTCTGTAGTGGGGCACAGGTTTAAGGTTAAATCAGATTTAGAGAAGTACCTCCTTCATAGCAGCTAACTCCAAAGAAATCTTTCCTTCACCTCCTTACTCTCAGCATTATACTAACTATTCATTGCTTGTGAATTTCTGACATATATGTCATTTTTCTGTACAGAGCTCAGTAATGATAGAGAAACAAAGGGTTCTAGATGAAAATAAGGCAGAATGATGAGGGAGAGGAAGGGATGACAGAAGAGTTTAGTGGCTTATATCTTAAGAAGTGTCAGGAAGCACAAAACTGCAACGTTTCATTGTCTTTCCTGTTGCTTCCCAATCTAGCCCGATCCTTTTGAAAAATAAGGCAGCCTTGAAATTTTCAGGAGACTGTTTGCAATTCAAGGGAACCAAAACTCTCGAAGTATTAGGGGATGGGGGAGTAGAGTGGCTTATGATTTCCTTTAGAAAATGTCTTAAAGTACAGATAGAAATGAATTCAGTACATGCCTTTTAAAAAGCAAATGTGAAAAGTGTTGAGCTCATATATTTATAGCTTTAAGTTCACAAAACTCTGGCTAGTAAATTAGGGCTTTATGTGTTTTTGTAATTAGAATTGTTATTTTGATATAATTGTAGATTCTGTGTATTTTTTAATTTGCAAATTCAGTCTATTCTATGGGTATTTAGCACTTCCCTCTTGCCCATCGTTTATTTATTTGTTTTGGGGAGACAGGGTCTCAATGTGTTGCCCAAGCCTTCTCAGTAGCTGAGACTACAGGCACAAGGCACCACAGCTGGCCAATTTTTTTTCTTACAGTTTTTGTAGAGATGGGGTTGCACCGGGTTGCCCAGGATGGTCTCAAACTCCTGGGCTCAAATGATCCACCCAACTAGGCCTCCAGAAGTGCTAGGACTATAGGCATGAGACTGCCATCATTTAAATTGTAAAAAAATTGCTGTTCGTTAGGCCTAACTATCTTGAGGAATTATAATTTTCTTGGTTTTATTTAAATAAAAAAAAGACATTTGACATTTAGTGACTTTGAACGTGGGTGGGAAGATGACAAATAGTTGAATAAACATCATTAGGAGCCGTCAAAGAGATTGAGTTAAACTCTGGAATGTGTCTTGGGTATGGGAGCAGGAATGAGGAGGAAGATTTCTTAGTAGAGCAACTGCTGAGCAGAAAGCCCTTTCCTGACTTGCTGAAGTGCTTAAAAAGTGCTTCTATTCTGCAGTACGATTAAAAAGATTGCCCTTGCTCAAGGTAAAAAAGAAACAAACAAAAAAAAACCAAAAAAACCCCAGATACCTAATTAGGATTAACAAAGTAGGGACCTCTGTGTGAAAATCTTCATTATTGTAACCGTTTACCCTAAAAATTACATTTTAAAAATGAAATTTATGATGCTTCATGCTTTCCTCATTGATGAAGACTTTTCCTGTCATGGAACTTCTTGCTTTAATCTTGATGGGCACTTTAATTTAATTAATGTACAATCTCTTTAGCTATACACGAGAACTATAGCCCTTCCTAGATTGAATTTCAGAGAGGTTTTCTTCACCTTTGTTAATTAAAAATTGGGAAGATTGCTTCCCTGTCCTCAACACTGAGATGTGTGTGCATAGAAGTCATATTCATAAAGAGATAAAAAGACAGAGAGTTGGCCTGAGTTATCTTATTCAGACAAGCTTAACGCGTGTGTGTGCTTTTTGTTGGGGGAGGGAATTGTTCAGATAAAAAATCAGCCAGGAGTGGAACTACAAGATCTCCATTCCATGCATAAGTTTGGAAAATTGAGTTTAAGGAGATATTGAGGGCATGCAAAAAGGGTGAATTATGGATCATCAAGGCCCCCTCTTTAATTAGCAGCATTGCCAAGGGCCTTGGTCTGGATCTCTAGGGACAAAATCAGGGACAGTTGTGTCCACAGTGAAGCCTTGTGCTCAGTCCCTTGGCACCTTCCTCTGCAGAGACTCAGCCCTCTGGTCCAATAAATAAATCTGCTCCATCATACTCTGCAGTAGATCATCCCCCTTTTATATTTACTGCTTCCCCTTCTCAAGGCACTGCCCTATGTATAAATCAGCAATGCCCTAACATTTCTGGATGGTAGGAGAACAGATAGTACTAATTTGAATGGTATATTAGGTACGCCACAAAAACTTCCTGGATCTCCATTAGGAGCCTGACATTAACATCATTAAAATTCAAATATTACTATAAATGTGCATGCAAATCACTATAGTCTACCATTTATTACATACTCTCATACTGGAAAAGCCTCAGATATCAAAAGACAAAGATCTTTTTTTAACAATATAGAAAAGATGCATGAAAAGCATAAATCTTCATGAGAGCTGAGATTAAAATCTTTGGTCAGGAAAGGATTTACAATATTCTGCGAAAATAATAATTGGTTGAAGTTGAATACTCTTTCCTTGAGTGTGATACAAAGTCATTGCTTGAACTCCCTTTATTTGGTAAATCATCCCACCATGCAACCCTTGAAGGCTCACAGAGCCTAAGGGCTGGGAAGGCTTATGAACCAAACATACCTTCCCTATAGAGCACATGGTGTGGGAGTGAAAGAGGCCACTGCAGAATGTTCCCCACATAGGTCAGTCTAACACCAGGGACATAATGGAACTGATTCAGCAGTTGTCCAAGGACAAACACTCGTGGCTGTCCTTGTTGTCCTTTTGGAGATAGGTCCACCTGAATCTACATCTTCTGAGAAACCCCAAGCCTTGTCTGCCTTCACTGAGAACCCAATATAGACAATGCATAGTTGGAAATGGCTGGCCGCAAATAAGATTGTAGAGCTATATTGGTGGGGTGGGGTGGTTAGTTGAGAATATGCAGAATGCTTTTCAGAAATATTGCCTTCTAACTAGGCTTGATAACAGAGTTTATTAAGAATTCAGTGTCTCTATTGATGGATGTAATTGTGATTCATGTATGGCAGCAGGCTTTTTGTTTTTTTTTTTTGGAAGCAGAGTCTTGCTCTGTCACCCAGGCTGGAGTATAGCGGCATGATCTCAGCTCACTGCAACCTCTACCTCCCAGGCTCAAGCTATCCTCCAACCCCAGCCTCCCAATTAGCTGGGACTACAGGTGCTTGCCACCATGGCTGGCTAATTCTGTTTTTTTTCTTTACAGAGATAAGGGTCTTGCCATGTTGCCAGGCTGGTCTCAAACTCCTGAGCTCAAGCAGTCCACCCTCCTCAGCCTTGCAAAGGCGTGAGCCACTGTACCCAGCCAAGCTTTCTTTAAAGGTCTGTATTTTCTCTGGGAGTTTACTGTGTAATAGGTATTATGAAAAACTCACACAGCAGAGGTCCTACGCCTTCTGAGAGAAGAATCTACTATCCTTTCCCCCTAAAAGCTTTGAGGGGTAATCAGAAACAATGAATGAGATGCACACAAGCATCACAGATGAATCTTAAAAACATGATGCTGAGCAAAAATAGTTTGCCGAGAAAAGGAATGGACTGAAATGAGATTTACTGTACAATATAATTTATATACATTAAAAACACATACAACTAACAACCACATTTTATAAGAATACATGCATATCAAGCACTGCAGAGTAACATTGCCTAAGCAGGGAAGTGAGGGAAGCTAGACGGGAAGAGGTTGAATGAAATAAAGTAAAATAAGCAAGCACTGGCCAGGCATGGTGGCTCACGCTGTAATCCCAGCACTTTGGGAGGCTGAAGCTGGCAGATCATGAAGTCAGGAGATCGAGACCAGCCTGGCTAACACAGTGAAACCCCATCTCTACTAAAAATGCAAAAAATTATCTGTGCATGGTGGCATGTGCCTGTAATCCCAGCTACTCAGGAGGCTGAGTCAAGAGAATTACTTGAACTGGGGAGGCAGAGGTTGTAGTTAGTGGAAATTGCACTCCAGCCTGGGCAACAGAGCAAGACTGTCTTAAAAAAGCAACAACAACAAAAAAACAAGCATTGCTCCCCATCATATTGTACCATGGACTGAGGAATATAATTTATTTACCTCTGTACACCCAAGGGTCAAAGGTAAAAGAATAAAAGAAACTTTGTAATTCCTGTGGTAGTAGTGAGGAGAGATCCCTTTGCATGGAGAGGAGAAAATGAACCAATTTAGGTTATGCTTCCTCCTCCATCCTACTCTCTCCCAGGCTTCCCAGTGAAGTCTGGAGAGGGGGCCATACCCTGTGACAAGGTCAGCAAAGTTCTTTTATAGAGGACCATGTATGAAATATTCTAGGCTGTGCAGGCCAGACGGTCCCTGTAGCAACTACTCAACTCTGAACTGTAGCGTGAAAGCAGCTAGAGACAAACTATAAATAAAACTTCATTAAAAAACCAAAAAAAAACAAAAAAATGGCTGGGCATGGTGGCTCATGCCTGAAATCCCAGCACTTTGGGAGATGGAGGCAGGCAGATCACGAGGTCAGGAGTTCAAGACAAGCCTGGCCAACATGGTGAAACCCAGTCTCTACTGATAATACAAAAATCACCTGGGTGCGCTGGGGTGTACCTGTAATCCCAGCTACTGGAGAGGCTGAGGCAGGAGAATCGCTTGAACCCAGGAGGCGGAGGTTGCAGTGAGCTAAGACTGCCCCACTGTTGGACCCTGGGTGATAGAGCAAGACTCCATTTCAAAAGACACACACACACACAAGCAGTAGGCTGAATTTGGCCTGTGAACTGCAATTTGCTGACCCTGGCCTCAGGAACTGGCTTCCCAGAGCAGAGCCTCTCAGATGATTCTGTCACTCAAAAAAAAATATGACACATGAGAACAAATGCAAAGGCATGAGCTTATTTACATTCAGAGAAAACAAGCCCAAGGTCCACAGAGACTTCCATGGTAATAGAACTCAGACACTCCGAACATTCACTGCTGGGTAAATAACCCATGGGCAGAGTTCACATTGTTTTTCATTTGATCCAGTGGAGAGCATGTTCATAAGCAAATTCATTGCTCAGGAGCTTTTCAGAGTTTGTAGTGAGTGGCATGAATTCACATTCCCAGTCTCCCAGTAGAACTGTGGAAAGGGCTCCCTCCCTGCCTTTCTCAGACATCTTGGTTAAGTCGTGCGAGGTTCCTTCCAAGAACCCCCGTGCTGGACAGGAGGCTGCCCAGGCAATAACTAAACCCATGCCTGCCACTTACATTATAGGAACTTAAGACAAAAGTATAAAGCCCTCAAAACGATAATTGCTAGATGAATAGGCCAATCAAGCCCTGTAGGTTCAAGTACAGTGATCATCAGTGTGATTTTCAGACAACAATAGGAAAAGGTAAGCACATCAAGTGCCTGGGCTGCTTTCTCCTCTGCCCTAGTCGGTTCGCTTCTAGTTGCTAATTGTTGTCTCTAGAGGTGCCTGCTCCCCATCTTGTCCAGCAAGCATCTCAGCCTCCCTCTCATTACTGAATCCCTGGCTATTTCCCAGCAGAGGGACAGCTTCCTCTGGCAGAGAAAGGACAGCCTGTGCCCAGATTCAACTGACATCTTAATTCAGTCCTGTAACAATGCCCTTATCTAAGATGATCCATTTGTTCCAAGTTAGATTTCCCAAGGCACCCCTCCCGTGCATTTTACTCAGGTCTGTACTGCCACAGCTTCTATGCTCCACTCTCCTGACAAGAGGCTGTAAGGCAGAAAAGGACCCTTTTAAAGCCTGTATAAATTAGTGTCAGTCATAAATTTACCCACCAAATTGCCCAAGAGTCCTCAGGTTAAGAGAGAGGTGAAGAGAATCATTAGCTAGGCACGCATGTCTGTTGGGGCCCATCAAGATCTCAGCTCCAGGTTCTGTACATCTTGATGATGACAGGGAGGGAGTTCTTCAAGCAGACTTCGGGAAAAAAAATTAGCAAAGTCTTCATGGACCTATTATTCCCATGTAAGGTTGTAAATCCAGAATATTGAGAGATTGAAACTTGCTCACAAATGAAATACATTTTGTTAATTTCCCTGTAAGTCATAGGAAATTGTTCTCGGTAGGGTTAACTTTACCTGATTTGAAAGTTTGCTGTTAGTTGAAAGTGCTGAAATGTTAATCTGACTGCATATGTTCCTACAAATAAATGTTACCTCAATAATTCAAAACGATGCTAAAAATGTTCATCTTTGCTCACCCATATGAAGCTTTGGCTACCAGATAATGACTACAACATTTGCATCTTCTGCATTTGCTGGGATGAAAGGAAAGACTAACATAATTACTGAGTTTCTCTCTCTCTCTCTCTCTCTATCTTCCTTTCTCTCTCTCTCTCTCATGGTCAAGCACCGCTGTCATTTTCTCAGTTCTGCAGCTCTGCCTTCTCTTCTTGTAGCAGTTCCAATATCTGGATGCTCCAACCTAAACCCTTTCAATCTTTGTAAATCTGCATTTCACTAAGGAAAAACAAGTGTTCCTCCTCCTTTCCAGGCACAAAGGTGATAGTGGGCTCAGGAGAGAAACAAAAACACAGAATTTCTTCCAGTTCCGGTGAACACTCTGGGCATTTTATTTAAAGGGGTAATCAACTGACCTTTAATTAGTAACAATATAAATGGCTAACGCTGAGTGCTTACTATGTGTCAGGTGCTGTGCTAAACACTGTATTTCGTCCTCACAGCGGCGCAGTGCAAGAGATTGTAATTGAGTGACTTTTTAGTGGGAAAACGGAAGTATAGAAGAGTTATGGCACTTGCCCAGGACACACAGCTAACAGAAGGGGTGGAATTTGAAATCAGGAAACCTGGCCTCTACTTTCAGCCCCTATAGTATAGCAGCAAAAGAAACAGAGGAGAGTACCCTCCACAGTCTGGCCGCTTTTGGTATGTAACTTCTTAAGGGAGACCAATCCTCATTATCCAATGTAAGATTTACTCAGTGCAAATTTAAAATGCCTGGTAGATTAATCTGGCAGTCAACATGTTATCACCTGCCTCCCCTGAGCCTGCAATCAGTCCCTGTCTGTATATAAACTCAGGTGGTTATTAGCTGAGGAAGGTTAAGAATATATGTGATTCATGTATGTAACTATTAAAAATATTACCATAATGCCCTTTTCCTATCTTTAATCTTGTCTAAAATGTTATCATTAGGGGCAATTTGATGTCTGCCACCTAATTTCTTAGAATAGGGTTTTCTTTGTTCTGATTACATGTGCATGTTGCATAAATACATAGTTTAATAGAGACTGGATAGGTTTTTGACTTTTTTTTTTAAGAGAAATGTTTGTGCCTGGTCTGATAAAAAAGATGCCACTCACCTCTTCATCAATGAGATGCTTTTTGGGACTATTTTTCCTGGCATCTTTTGGGAGTAATGATGCATGTATGAAATGGCTTGGCTGAGTAGGAGTTGTAGAACTGCTTTTGGAACAGTGCAAAACTAACTGTCCTAAGTATGGTCCAAACTGAAAACCTGGGCTCAGTGGCATTTTTCTTTAATGGAGGATCATCCAAAGACAAACTCACACACATCAACAAAACCCTGGAACAACAACAGTGGTGAGACCCAACCTCTCTTTAGAGCTCTCAGAGGATCAGATGCTGTGCTGAGTAATTGACACGTGTTAAGTGGCTCCTGTAGATTTGGTATTCTATTGTATCCCCTCAACAGATGAGAAAACTGAGGAACAGAGAGGCAAATGACGCAGCTAGAGCCAAGATTTAAATGATTCCATTCACCTTTTAGTCCTCGGAATCACCATGATGCCCAGTCAAGTGACACAACCTCAGCTGCTGCAGGGGCCTGGCAGGCAGTTTAAATGAGTGAGGTCAGCTGGTGCAAGACAATGGGGAGTGGTGGGGCTATAGCAAATGGAGAGTCTAACCTAATGAAGGAGAAGCTGCTACTCACATCTGCCAGGCAAGCAGGCCCGGCACAGCCAGATCTTTTGATTATCCACAGCAGCCAAAAATCTAGAGTTCAATGAGAAACCTCCCAATTTTTAAATGTTGGCATGTGATTTTATAAAATCCTTCTGCATGCCAACAGTACATACCTGCAGTTCAGGCTGAGCCCGTGGGCTGCTGTTTTCCACCTCTGCTACTCTGGCTCCCACCACACAGAGCCTCGGCTACAATGTACTTGTTCTTAAATGTTAACCTTCTCTATGGAAGTGTTCCTGGGTTCTGAGCTCTGCTTCTTAATTCAGCTTTATGAGAACATGCTGTTGAAGCCTGGAGGAGTGGGTGAACTTGCCGGGATCAGTGCCCCATACTGCACTTCACATGCTCAAGTGCCAATTGCCTCTTCAAGTTCTTTTGCACTCTCCCCACTGGGACTTATATCTTCTTTGCCCAAGTTCTCATGATGCCATGAACTGCAGCTGGTTGTATTACATCTCGCTCTTACCTAGCACATTTCTGCTTTCTCCCTAATAGAGTCTATTTCTCCCTATTACAGTCTAGAGGCTTATTACAGTCAGCCTCTTGGGGACAGACCCAAAGTCTTATAAATTACCCCGTTTTTTCTGCCTTCCTCCAAGGCTGGGCTCATTTCTTAACAGGTTCACCTTAAATATTTATTGAATTAAATATAAAAAGCCTGGGCAACATGGTGAAACCCCATCTCTACTAAAATACAAAAAATTATCTGGGCGTGGCAGCGTGTTCCTGTAGTCCCAGCCATTTGGGAGGCTAAGGCAGGAGAATTGCTTGAACCCAGGAGTCAGAGGTTGCAGTGAGTCGAGATCGCACCACTGCACTCCAGCCTGGGTGACAGAGCAAGATTCTGTCTCAAAAAAAAAAAAAAAAAAAAAAAAATGCAGCATAGGTAAAGCTTGTTTTTGTATTATTGTGAGATAGGAGACAAGTTCAGTTGCTTTAATAAAGACCTAAAAATTCAGTGACTTGCCTCTGCAAACCTCAGTTTTCTCATCTGTTAAATATTAATTATTTAATACCCAAGTACAAGAATCACTTAATCAATGCGGATTGCTTAGCACAGCACCTGATGCATAAGAGGCACTCAGTAGAGGTTAGTTCTTGCTGTTATTGTAACTTTCACAGATCACACATGGGGTTTCATAGATAGAGCCAAGAGTCATTAAACACTAGGAGTCTTATTGCAGGTGGTCCTCACATCATGGATTGGGGTCTTGAGGAACTCATAAAAGTTTTCTTTCAACTTAAGACAACAGCTAGAGTTCTGAATATGTTTTTACTGTCAACTATAATTGTTTATTTGGACCTCATTAATACACATTTTCTTTCATCACAGAAATATGTATGAATCTAAATATGCATGAATCTAAATCTAAATGCATAAATGAATGTGCTAATTACTCTCTGTTATGGATGAATTGTATCCCCCAAATTTATATATTGAACTCTTAATCCCCAGTACCTCTGAATGTGACTGTTTGGAGATAGAGCCTTTAAGGAGGCAATTAAGGTTAAATGAAGTCATATGAGTGGGCCCCAGCCAATCTGATAGCTGTCTATATAAGAAGAGGAAATTTGGACATACATAGAGACACCAGGGAAAGGGTCATGCCAGGAGATAGTGAGATGGTGGTCATTGGCAAGCCAAGGGGATTGACTTCCGGAGAAATCAAACCTGCTGATACCTTCATCTGTACTTCTAACATCCAGAACTATGAGAAAATAAATTTCTATTGCTTAAGTCACCCCATCTGTAATATTTTGTTATGTAGGGAAGAAAAAAAATCCTTTTATTTCTACCCCTCTAAGCTCTCAGATGTATCCCCTGTAACAAAAGACAAAATAACAGAGAAAAACATTTATAATATATATTTATGTTTTATAAAAGAGGAGCCCTCAAAAGGAAATGAAGGCCCCCCAAAAGCAGTTAGAGTTGAATGCTTATATACTGAATTGGACAAAGAGTAGTAAATTATAAAGAGGTGATAAGACAAAGGGTTAAATAATCGTAGAGAAATCACTAGGAAGATAACAGTTAGTTTTACAAGGTTTGTTTGTGCCGATTTCTCTCCGTTTTAACTTTCGGCCCTTGAGGATAAGAATGTTACTTTCCTTCTGGTACAGGGAGGACAGTTTCCACGTGGGAGTTTTATCTCCTCCTTCCAGGAAGAAAAACGGGAGGGCCAGATAGCCCTTCTTGTATACGCTGGTTTTTAAAGTGTCTTTAGCTTTATAATCCTGATGCCCAAGGGGCATATTGTGGCCTGGCACATTCTGCTTTCCTTCACAAACGGTTATACTTTTCTTCCTTTGGATCTTAGCCTCTTTTCAGTCATGAAAATTCAGGAAATTGGAAGTGGGTATCTGCCAGAAGTGAATGAGGAAAAATATACTTTGGAGGAAGAGCATGTTTCTTCCTGCCTCAACTCTGTCTCCCAGCCTGATACCTAGGCGTTTTCTGAGGAAGACCTGTGTGGTAGATCTGGTCAGTGTCCTGTCCATTTCCCCTTGGGGCCCCATCTCTGTCACACATGCCAGCCAGACTTTAAACTGCCAGCATCGCATGTCTGCATGCGGAAGGATTCTTTCTGCTGGCTGAAACCTGCTCTACCAGTGCTCAGGGCAGGCTGGACGTACCAGAGAATTGATGCCCAATGATAGATGGGCATAGAATATAAACACCTCAGCTCCCCCGTCCTTCAGTGAGGAAGCTCTGATAACCCTACACTGGCTTCCAGTTTTCTCTAGCAGGGTTAAGCTTCATTACCCAAGTTGTAGCTTTCTTTTTTTTTTTTTTTTGAGATGGAGTGTCACTCTGTCACCCAGGCTGGAGTGCAGTGGCACAATCTCAGCTCGCTGCAAGCTCCACCTCCTGGGTTCAAGTAATTCTCCTGCCTCAGCTTCCTAAGTAGCTGGGATTACAGGTACGTGCCACCATGCCTGGCTAACTTTTTGTATTTTTAGTAGAGGCAGGGTTTCACTGTGGTGGCCAGGCTGGTTTCACCTCCTGACCTTGGCCTCCGCCTCACCCGCCTTGGCCTCCCAAAGTGCTGGGATTACAAGTGTGAGCCACTGCACCCGGCCTCCAAGCTGTAGCTTTCTTTATAATGAGCCTTTTATTGGCTTCCCTCTCTAATCGTGTTGAAGTTGTCCACTCTTCTATGTGTTTTTAGGAGCACTTCCCAAGTAAACTACTAGCTTTCAAATTCTTATTTCAGGGTGTGAAAATGCTGGAGGAGCTAGAACTAAGAAACCTGCTTTCTGGCTACCAATATGTGTACATGAAGCTTCCATTTTCAAGATACTACTCTTGGCTGGGTGCAGTGGCTCATGCCTGTAATCCCAGAACTTTGGGAGGCCAAGGAGGGTGAATCACTTGAGCTCAGAAGTTCGAGACCAACCTGGGCAATACAGCAAAACCCCGCCTCTACTAAAAATACAAAAAAATAGCACGCCGGTGGTCCCAGCTATTCAGAAGGCTGAATAGGAGGACTGCACGAGCCAGGGGTCAAGGTGGGGTGCAGAGGTTGTAGGGTTATAGTGAGCCATGATTGTGCCACTGCATTCTAGCCTGGGTGACAGAGTGAGACCTTATCTCAAAAAAAAAAAAAGAGAAAGAAAAAAATGTAGCTCTTGCTCCTGCTGTTTCTAATTTAATGAGCTGATACGCTGCACTGAGTTCCTTCTGTAGTAAGTAGTCCATCCTCTGGTGAACTCTTGTAGCCTCTACCTGCAGGGAAGGGTGCTCTGACAGTCCTGTTCTTTGCCTCATGTAAATAGCTCTGCCTCAAATCCACCACTCTGCATTTCTTCTTCTATAAACATGAGAGCCTAATCCCTTCAATGCCTATTGACTTTCATTAGTGCGTACTCTTGCATCATATCTGTATTTTGGGAAAATGTGTTTTTATCAGTGTTGTATGATTTTAATGGTTGTCTTGCGGCTGAGGCATACATTTCTTATGGAGCTGCTGCAATAACTTTTGTGAAATTTGGTTTGTCCAGGGGTTGATTCTGTCATTAGACTATGACTGACGACGCTTCTTAGGAATGATACAAGCTGTCCTGTGTGTACAGTAAAGCTCAGGCTAAGCATCACTCCCTTTTGTTCTCCTTTGAGTTTGACAGAGTGAATGTCAGAGGTTTAGGTCTTCTCGGATACCACTCAGAACAATGCTACAGACACTCCAAGTTACATAACTTTTAGCATTCTGGGCTACCTTAACCGTCTGCAAACTATTTACACCCAAGCCCTGGAGTTTTGGAATGAGGACAGCTCTGGGTTAAGCATCACGAGAAGTGCATGACTAACCTGACTGTGCATTTAACCTCCTCAGAGATTTTGCCAGCAAGATCACTCATCTTTCCCTCTCCTGGAAAGGTTTTGTCACAGAAACTGTCTCTGTTGTGTCTTTTGTGAATCTCTTATATTAGTGTGTAAATCCTAAGAAGTATTGCCGGCTTAGGGGATTTATAGGAAGCATTCAGGGCTCCACTATCTTAGGTTTTAATCAGTAGTTAGTGCTCCATGGTCTTCAGCATAGGGATAAAGGCCAGACCACAATTAAAGGGCTGTGGCGGATGTACTCCATGTATCTCAGCCAACCTATTTGCCTTCTGCTCATTTACCAGTAAAATGGAAATAAAAGTGCATGTTACTCTATTATTCTCTGTCTAATAATTTAGAAAAGCCTGTGCATTGATTAAAATATTATATGGACAGAAGATTTCAAATAGGCCCTGGGTAAATCTAACTCCTGTAAATCCAGCTATTACATTTGAATGGGCTTCCATTGAAGCAGGCCATTCTGTAAAAAGATGAGGGTCTTAATCCTGCCTGTCGTTGAAACATGTTCAGAAGTAGGATAATTTCACCTAGCAACCTGTTGGGGTATTACTTTCGACCTGATGCAAAAGGAGTCAGCAGTGAATGGTGAAGCACAGAATTCCTTGTTCAGTTTTCTAGAGTTTGTTTCCCCAAATTTAAAAGTGCTTATTTGTTTTTGTTTTATGTTAATGTCAAATGAGTTTGTTGAGACTGAGGAGCTTCGATATGATCTTACTATTCTTGACAAAAAGCATGGAACACCAGGACTGCATTGGACAGCTTGTGGAGAGCAAGCATCGCCTTCTCCTGAATCCTTTCTTTCATCTCCTTTGTCCCATGTCATCATCTTCTGGGATTTTGCCTCAATAGGTCTCAGCTCTGCCTTTCCTTTCCATTCCTGCTTTGACTATTTTGTATCTTGGGTTGTTTCACTGCCTGTCACTGTGATGCCTCCAAGTTGTCCTGATCTTAGTTCTTAATATTTCAGGCAACTCTGCCTCCTGTTTCATGGTGTTCTATAAATATTGGTTATTTGATTACAGGGCATGATCTATGATTAAACCAGAAAGAAAAAAAAAGAATATTAAATATTAATATCTTCCTTAAGGCAAAATCAGCATCATATTTAGTTTGATTCTATAGATATCTAATGTGGACCAACAGTGAGATTTTTAACCACATAAGGCTCATTTCAGGAAGCTGTCACAATTGTCCAGGGAAAATAAAGAATTAGTCTTTTTGCTTTCTTTTTTTTTTTTTTTTTTGAGATGGAGTCTCACTCTGTTGCCCAGGCTCGAGTACAGTGGCATGATCTCGGCTCACTGCAACCTCCACCTCCCAAGTTCAAGGGATTCTCCTGCCTCAGCCTCCCGAGTAGCTGGGACTACAGGCACCTGCCACCACACCTGGCTAATTTTTGTACTTTTTTAGTAGAGATAGGGTTTCACCATATTGGCCAGGTTGGTCTCGAACTCCTGATCTCAGGTGATCCACCTACTTTGGCCTACCAAAGGGCTGGGATTACAGGCATGAGCCACTATGCCCGGCCAAGAATTAGTCATTTTTTAGGCAATAATCACAAAGTAGTTTTCCAGCAAGGCAGTTTCATTTATTTAGAACACTGAGTAGGTATTCAAGCCTATTAATATGCAAACTCAAAGGCAGAAAGGCTAGAAAAGCAACATCTCTGCCCTCTTGTTAGGGTCTGAAATTTTATGAGGATTACCTGTTGCCATGGCAGAAAATTCTAACAAATGCATACCCATCAGTAACTATAAGGAGCTGTGAATTCTCTAGTAAAGCTCCAGAAGACAGCCACAAAATGCTGCCATCCCATCTGTTTCTCTCCTCACGGAGGATCTGTGCTGCCTTAGGAAGACAAATGCAAAATTCAAACAAAAAATAAAGTTTTCCTCCCGCAAATGCTTAATTTTGGTATTTTCTCCTCTCCCATTTTACCTCTCACATGTGATCCTGTGCTGATGGTCTCTTCTTCAGAGTGTTTTTAAGATTTGAGCATAGACAGACGTATTGGAATTCCATTAGAATTGTCCCTTCCCTCTAATCCCTCCCAAAATCGCCTTGCCAGAAGATATTGGTCCACCTCACAAACCATATTCTGATAGTTAACAGGGTTAACCATCACAGGCATTCACAGGCATCATTTACGTTAGCCTTCATAACCACCTGAAGGTTGGGTTTTATTATCTCTATTTTACAGATAAGGAAATAGGCTCGGCCGGGCGCGGTGGCTCAAGCCTGTAATCCCAGCACTTTGGGAGGCTGAGGCGGGTGGATCACGAGGTCGAGAGATCGAGAACATCCTGGTCAACATGGTGAAACCCCGTCTCTACTAAAAATACAAAAAATTAGCTGGGCATGGTGGCACGTGCCTGTAATCCCAGCTACTCAGGAGGCTGAGGCAGGAGAATTGCCTGAACCCAGGAGGTGGAGGTTGCGGTGAGCCGAGATCGCGCCATTGCACTCCAGCCTGGGTAACAAGAGCGAAACTCCGTCTCAAAAAAAAAAAAAAAAAAAAAAAAAAAAAGGAAACAGGCTCAGTGTTAGGCTAAAGTCACAGAGCTAATAAATCATAAATGTAAGACTTGAGTCAGGGTTTTCAACTCTGTGTTCAATGTCTGTTCTACTTCCCTACAACTGGATTTAGAGTATGAGGGATGAAAAAGTTATACTTTGATAGTTGGCATTAAAGAAGGTACTTCAAGAATAACCCATCCAAAGATTTGGAGTTTTCCTAGAGTGGGGAATATGTGGGAAAAGAAAGTTGGTGAAAAATCATATCTGGACCACAGTTTCGTCATCAGGTTATGCAGCTTCCCTGGGACTCACTGGGAATTAAATAACTACACTACCAGCAACGTGGAGACAAGCAAGTGCACCAGCTACAGTTTACAAGCCACCTCGTGGATTAGAGTCTTTGCACATATTTTATTTAATCTTCTCAACAACCGGGTTGCATAGGTGTTAGAAGAGAAGGTAGAGGCTCAGACCAAGACCCTGAAAGGGTTTTGAGCAAGTCCAGAATCCTCAGATCACTGTCTGAGAATCCCTGCCCCTTAACCATTTCATTATGTACTAGGGCCAGTGAAATAACTGAATCCGTTTATTAGAAAGGACATTACAGATCATTTAGTCCAATCCTCCATCTGATGAAACAAAATCCCACCAAATCCTGCCTAAGCTCCCATTTTGCAGGGACAGAGACCACTCCACGTTCAAAAAGGACTTTAAATGGATAGAAAAACCCTTATTATGTTGAGAAGAAACTTTTTTTCTCTGTAGTTTCTTACTTGGGTCTTAACTCTGCATAGAATGAGTCCAGTTCTTTTTCAACATATTCAAAATATTTGACAACAACTCCCTTGTCATTCTTGAGTGCTGTCATCTTCTCTAAGCTAAAGGCTTCTTTATGTTTAAAAACTTGGGACACCTTCTGCTGCTCTCAGTGTACTTTGGCCCAGATTTGTATCTCCTGATCAAGATCTTCAGAAGCCAATCTGAGCTCATATAAAGTTGCTAATACCCTCTAAGACAGGTTTGCTCACAGATAATTCTGTATTTAGCTTGGATGAATGCGACAAATGCTTAACATTCACAAACAGAGGAGAAGCATATTCTTTAAGGTTTCTAATTTCTGTGTGGGCCTGACTTTGAATCCTTGTTTCCTTTTCCACTCTTTTCTGTCCTATTTTCCTGGTCCAGGCTCTGATTTACCCAGGGCATCATTTCATTTTCCCCTTCCTTTTCAATCCTATAAAAATGGTAGTGCTATCTGTGCAGAGCTTTAAAGTTTGCGAACAGTTTTACAAACACCACTTTGTTTAATCAGAATGCACTGATACAAATAGCAAAAGAAAGCACAGAAGAGGTTTCCATGAACTTGATCTTATGGATTACCATTTTAATACTTCATGCCTGGGATCCTGTAACCTGCTTTGCTGGCTTTCAGCCTCTCCCTATTCTAAAGCACTTTACATACTGATGCTAAAATCATTTTCATTCCCTGCTGATCTGAACATGCCACCATCTGGTGTCCATTTATAGCCTCCCATCACCCATGGGATAATGTACTTTCCTACAACCTTAGAGACTGTGCATCTGCGGAGACCTCTGTCTTGCTTTCCTTAATTTAGGATTGCAGCATTTAGCTAATCATAATTTTGTTCATTCATTTGTTTATCCATCCAGCATTCATTCATGCATGCATTTATTTGCTTATAATCTACTATATGGTAGCCCACTGTATTAGATGCTAGAGGAAAATACAAAGAGGAATAATTTCTGCCCTCAAAGGGTTTATAATCTCGCATAGGTCAGATAAGCAAATCTGACTTAATTCAAATGCAGAGATAGACTATGGTAACAGAGGTGGAATCACAATTTTAGGTAAACACTGGAGTTTACCAAGGGAGGATTAATCCCAAATGGAAAGAACAGAGATGGCTTCTAGGAGGAGATACTGTTTGACCTGTGTAAGGATAAGTAGATTTCCACAAGGAAAGAAGGGACAAGATTGTCTTCGCTTTCTTGCTGTCTGTTGGTTAAGGTAGTTCTCTTTCACGCTTTTCCTCTGTCATCTTGGGCATTCAACCATATCGATTTTTTTTTTTTCAAAAATGTCCCACGTACTAAAGGGCCTGGTGAATTTGCACAATTGACTTTAAAAAAATTTCTAGGATAGTGGCAGTGAATAGCATATGAAATGGCATGAACAGACAGACTTTGTTTCAAGATTATTAATGAATGAATATCAGATGAACTTATAGGGAGGATCTCCTGTCTGACACCCATCCCTGTCAGCCACTGGCTCTAGCTGGAGCCACAAAGGCAAATATGAAGAAGGTTTATCATTCCCAAGGGGGATATATGCATGATGCATAGTGCGTGATGTGCTACAAAAATAATAGCAAATGTCACACAGGTTTGTCATGAACAGTCAGATAGCAGATAGTTACATTTGTGATTCTTGAAAACGGAAATAAAATGAATAAGGCTTAACATTTTTAGGTTGGAAACATGTTTCCTTATTTTGCTACATTTCTCTCAATTGCATATTCATTCCATAAGAAAACATAAAAATAGAGTTAGTATCAAGTACTCAAGACGTTCTGTCTGGCATTCTCAGCAGAGGCAGCACGGGGAGACTTGGGTTTCTCCTGCAAGGATCTGCCTTTTGCTCTCTTAAAATCAAATGAGAGAAGCCACTAAAATTAAATGAGAGAAGCCATAAGAGTCAGTGCCCCAAATTCCATACAGCTGGGGATGGAAGTCACCTGCAGCATGTTCTTCAAGCTTAGCAAGAGACAGTTTCCGTGCTACTTCTCTCCCCTGAACACCCTGCTCTAGCTCCGCTGTTTACCATCGTGATTTTCAACACTGGCACCTCTCTCTCTCTCCAGTGCTTTCTCTTCAGTTCTAGCTCACCTCCTCCTCTTGCTGGTGGTAGTTTCATCTGAGTACCCTTTGCTTTAGTTGGTATAACTGCTATATAAAACGAAACCCTCAAAACCAGCTTCCCCAAACTCTGACTTCTCTAAATCTGGAGCTGTTTTTAAATTTTTATTTTTAAAAATAGGTAATATATTCCTATGTTCTAAAAAGGAACAAAATGTAAAAAATAATACAAGAAAAATCTCCCGCCTTTCCTTTCCTCATGTGCCCAATTCCAGCAACTTGAAAAAGTTTCTGGTATTTCTTCATGTATGTACAAAAATGGATATAAATTTCTATCCTTTTCATTCACAAGGGAGTATGTTCTTCACATTTTTAAAACCATGCATCTTGGTCATCTTTGGTTATGTAACAAATACCTCTAGACTCAGTGGCATCAAATACTTGATTACCTCTCACAGTTTGGTAGGTCGATGGGGCTTAGCTTTGTAGTTCTTTCTGGAGCTTCTTATGGATGGTTGCAGTCAGACATCACTAGCACAGGAGTCATCTGAAGGCTCAACTGGACTGTGTCCAAAGTGGCTCCCAAATGGCCAGCAATTCATCTTGGTTGTTTACTGGGAGCTCAGCTGCCAGACCAACTCTCCAGGGCTTCCATGTGGCTTGGGCTTCTCCCTGCAAGGAGGCTGGGTTCTGAGTAGGCACATCCCAAGGCCAAGCAATCCAAGACTACAGGAAGTGAGAGCTGCCAGGCCAACCAAGGGCTATTTACAGAACAGGTGAAGTCACCTCTATTTACTCTTTTGGCCAGAGCATTCACAAGTTAGGCGCCTACATTGTCTGGGGTACATATCCAAGGTTCGTCATCTTGTGCCAGGAAAATTTAGGACACACACGAGGAGTTTAGGAGTGGAGGTTTAATAGGCAGAAGAGAAAGAAAAACATCTCTCTCTGTAGAGAGAAGGGGGTCTAATGAGTGGAAAACACTGGCTGATGGTGGATGTGCTAGATTTTATAGTCTGGCTTGGGGGGGGGGGCGGTATCTGATTTACCTAGGCTCGCAGATTGGTTCGATCAGGTGTGACATTTACATAGCACATAGGGAAGGTTGGTTGCCTCATCCTAATCTTATTATGCAAATGAATTCTCCCCTTGGCTGCACCATCTTGTCTGCTCCTGACTGTACACATGGCTAGCAGAGAAGGGAAGATGGAGCCACCATCTTGAACATGTCTAGACCCCAGTTCCTGCTGGCATTCACTTGTGCAAGCTGCCAGCTTGCTTGTCCATTTCTGCAGCTCGACTTTACAGGCTGTTCTTTGTTAGACAATGATTTGGGACTGCTTTTCATTAAAACGGAGGAAAACCTTATGGAGGACTCGCATACCCTTGCTATTTACCTAGGTGATTTCTTCTTAACTCCTATATCACAAAGTCTGCTCAAATTCAAAGGGATGGAGAGAAAAACTCCATCTCTTTATGTGGGGAGTAGCAAGATCACATTGCAGAAGAGCTTGGGGGATAGGAGATGCTGAAGTGTCCATCTTAGGACAATACAATCTGTGACACCATCGGAAGTATTTTTCTACTGCTCCTATTCCTGAGGAGCCTTCTTTTGAACTGTCTAACATCTAACCCCTTATTTCTGTTTCCATTTTCACAACTAATTCAGGCCTTAATCACTTTGTAGCTAGTTCATGGTCAGAGCGATCTTCCTGTTCTCCAATTTCCCTATCCTGCAAATAGCCCTTAAAATTTGTGTTTTCTTACCATGGGTCTTTACACACACTTTGACTTTGATGAGCTCATTCTCTTAAGTAAAATTCAGCTCTGGTACCCCACCCTCTAGGAAACATTGCAAATGGCTGGCAAGTGGTCCCATTGACTTGTGTGATTTTGGCACAAATATGATCTACATATTAAAAAAAATTTATTGTTGGTAAATCATAGTTGTACATATTTATGGGGTTTATGTGATGTTTTGATACAGGCATATAATATACAAAAAGCAAATCGGGGTAATTGGGCTATCCATCACCTAAAGCATTTATTATTTCTTTGTGTTAGGAACATTTCAATTCCACTCCTTTAGTTATTTTAAAATATACAGTAAATTATTGTTAACTATAGTCACCCTATTGTGCTAGATAGATCTCATTCATTCTAACACTAGATCTTATTCATCCTAATGTATTTTTATATGATTTACATTTTTATAAGCTTTCAATACTGCAAAATTAGATTTTGTGTAGAAATCCAGCTTAAGCTCTGTTTGAAAACTTAGTTTTCATATATGAAATAATTCAATTATTCAACTCATGTGTTCTAGATGCTGAACAAAAGAGAAAAGAAGCCCTGTCCTTATGGCATATACATTTTAGTTGTAGGAAGGCAGAACATAGGCAGAGTAAATAAGCAAAATATGTAGAATAAGGATGGTGGCAGGTTCTGTGGGGCGCTGAGAAGCGTATGAGGAAAGGAATAGATGGGAAAGACTGCAACTTCAAATCACATGATCATGGAAGGCCTCACTGAAATGGTGACATTTGAATTTAAAAACCAAAGACACTGAGAGAAATGTGGATTTCTAGGCACTGTCTAATATGGTAGCCACTAGCCATATGCTGCTATCTAAATTTATTTGAATTAAAATTAAAGAAAGTTAAAAATTCAGTTCCTCAGTCATGGTAGCCAGGTTTCAAGTGCTCAGGAGTCACGTGTGGCCAGTGGCTGCAAAACAGATACAGAACATGCACATCATTGCAGAACGTTCTGTTGGACAGCATTGCAGAAGAATCTTATTCCAGGCAGAGGGCACAGCGAGTGTAAAGGTTGCTTGATTTGAGCTAAACAGTGACATGCCTCCTCTGTTTATGCATCCTACTAATACCTGTTGTTGCCTGTTTTTATCCTGAGGCTAAATGGCATTTGTCATTTATCACCTTAACTTAAACCAGTTCTCTAAAGGCCCTCCTTAGGCTTTAAACACTAGGTCTGTCCCGTAGAATCTATGGAATGAAGTCTAAACTCCTTGGCCTTGCATTGAGCAACTGTGTGAAGGGGCGTGAAGACCAGGAACTTGGACCAGGAGATGGAACATGTGTTCTATTTTGGAGCAGAGTAGGTTTATGGTATGATTCAGTGGTGTCTTCGGGGGTGATAGGGCACAAGCACCCACTAATCTGAGTGTCTTGAAGGGCTTCTAGTGGGCCAGGTGTTCACCCTTTAGTCATATGTCATGGGGAAGGTAGAAGTATGGGGTTGAGTGGCACTCTGGGGCTCAAGACAATGACTAATTACCAACTAGAGCTGAAATATTTTAACACTGTAAAAACTGATCGGGTCTGACATGGTAACATACAAGTGCAGTTTCAGCCTTGGATAAATACATGGGATAGGTACTTGGAAACTGTAATGGACTAAGGAGTCCTATTATAGAGTCCTTTCCAGTTCACACACACAGCTTCAGGCGGCAGGATTGCAGGCCTGCAGTGTGTACCAGCACCCTTTCTGGTATTTTCTCTTACTTCTTTATTATGTCATCTTTCCCTTCACTAGCAAGACATATTTTCAGTGCCCAGTGAGTTCTGTGTGATACTACCTTGGTGTTTTTTCATGTTTTTCTTCCTTACTTGAAGGACACCCACCCTCCTTTCTGCCTGGTTTTATCTTCCCTACTCATCCTTAAGGTGCAGTTTAATCTTCCTTCCTTTCTTGGATTTAGCTTTGCCCATCCCAGGCCAGAGCATTTTTCTCTCCTGTGGCCTGCAGTGGTCTTACCCACACTTACTTGGCAATTAGGAAGAGTACAAGTGCATTATCTTTGTTTTTTTCTGGATGTTTATCTACTCCTATGTTAAATCTTACCTTCCTTATGGGCAAAGGTTATAGTTTGTTCTTCCTTTTTTGTTACATGGCATGTTTTTATACATATTTGCCAAGCACCTACCATGTGAGTGGCTGAGGGCACAACCGTAAAACAGCTCGGGGCCCTGACTGCCTGATTCTTACTTGTCATTTTAAAAATATATGATAAGCTTACTCAGCTCTTCTAAGTCTTACACAAAGATGAGGATCGCAGTGCCCCACTGATGAGAAGTCAAAGCCCTGGCTGGCCCTTGTTGAAGACAGATTGAGCTGGGATGTGACGATTCACCCTCCCTGGCGTTGAAGGCACTGGTGGAATAGTTTCACTCTCAGTAATCCAGAATTCCTGCCTCCTGGAAGGGTGTAAACAATGATTCACACCACGGCAGGCCTTTGCAGTTCACCAAGCACATTCATCACAGCAGCGGGCTTTCTGGGAAGTTCAGGTTCTGACATGCTAACAGAGATTCACCTTCGGGTCACCAGACTTGCAGCTACTCTGCTCAACACCTATCAAAACCAACACAAGTTTTCTCCCCGCGTCCTTTAAGGACGCGTGCGTGTGCCAAGAAGAGTCAGCGCAAAGCAATTCTGCCTCGTGGTGTTTGCCTTGTAGCGTGCCTGTTTTGAAGTTCCTTGGCCAAAACAGTTCCTAGGAGTAAAGAATACGATGAGGGGCCAGGCTGTGCAAAAGGCACGGGAGGGCGGACGACTTCCCAACACACTTGAAGTCCAAGTCAACCCCTAGCTGTTCGGAAAAGTGAAGTGAAGCAGGACTTTTCAACTTAAGGGGCAGGGGACAGGGGGAGGGGCAGAAGAGCAGGCTTGGTGGAGATTCTTGGGATTCCGCACCTGTGGATGGAGCCGGCGCCCAAGGCGCCCTCTTCCTCCCGGATCCCCAGTGGGAGATCCGAGGGGGCCAGGTCCTAGGCAGAGCGCGCCGGCGAGAGGGCAGGCGGGGCGGGGCCGGCGCACCTGGGCGGGGAGGGGAGGGGAAGAGCGAGGAGGGGAGGCGCGCGGGGCTGAGCCTCGCGGGGGCCGCGGCGCGCGCCAATGGGCAGCGGCTGGCAGCACGCCCCGCGCCGGAGCCGCAGTCGCGCCCTCTCGCTTCCTGGCGAAGGCGCGGACTACGCGCGGAGGCGAGCGCAGTGGAGAGGAGCCCCGGGCGCCGCAGCGCCGTCAGGGCATGAGGATGGCCGTGGGCTCCGTCAAGATGCAGCCGCCGTGCGAGAGCCCGGCCCTGGCCACCGCGGCGGCAGTGGTGGCGGTGGACGGCGCCCTGCGCCGCAGCCCCAGCGCCCGGGAGCCCGAGCGCGAGCAGCCGCCGGCATCGCTGCGGCCGCGGCTGAGGGACCTGCCCGCGCTGCTGCGGAGCGGGCTCACGCTGCGGAGGAAGCGGAGCGCCGCCGGGGGACGGGTGAGTGGCCCGATCCTGGCCAAGTGGGCACGGGCGGCGCGCACGTGGAGCCCGCGCCCACCCCGCAGGCCGCTGCGGGGGACGCCTGGAAGTTGGGGAGGTGGCGGAAGGGACGCCCTTCTGCCGGACCCGGCTGAAGAGGGGCCCGGGACGGCGGGGTTTTGAGGTGCCACCTTTGAGCTACGGTTACCCCCCCTCCCCGCGCAAGCTGTACCTGACTTAACCCCAGGGCTCCCGGATTCAGGCTGCGGGACGTCGGCGGAAGAAGAGCTGTTTGCCTCTTCTTGGAGGGGAAGCTGCAGGTGTCTAGCATCCAACAGCCAGCCAGCCCTGTCGCAGCCGCCAGCTTCAGGCCCTGCGAGCGGCAGCCCAGCTTGCAGGATGCATGAGATGTGTGTGCTTGTTTTGGAGGTCCCGTTGCAAGCCTTGGGCATCAGGACTGGTTTTGGTGGCCTCCACCTTTGAGGGGGAGACCCGGGAGTCAGAAGCTCTTGGGTGAGCTTCCAGTTTCTGGGTTCCAGTGTCTCCAGCACTTAATACTCCTGGACACCCTCTTGAGCAGGAGGGTGCACACCTCCAAGAACCTTAAATATTGACTTTCTGATAGTGTGTTCAGATACGATTTCCTGGTGAAGGAGTGTCCCTCATTGGGTTCTAAGTGCATCTAATGACCTGAGGAGGTCAGACATGTTTTGTATTTTTAAGAGTGGCAGGAAAGGTCTGCTGATTGTCTCCTGGGATCTTTAGGAAGCCACCTAGGAGGCTTTGCCAGGGCCTCAGGACACAGAGCTGACTTACTCAGATTTCCCCGCTTACCAGGGCTTGATGGCACCTCTAGTGGGTTCTACATCTTCAAAAAATTTATTATTAAGTGGTCTTTAATGAGAATTCGCAACAGTGTACTTTTCTTTCCCGTTTGGCTGTAATTTTTGAAATGCAGTCTTGTCTGTCTTAGAAGACCTTACTGGGAGACTTCTAGCTCTTTCAGAGATAGGTTTGTGTAAACTTGAGAGCGAGGGAGAGCCGCTTATTTTGATACGTCCTCCTTTACGGTAGGGAAGGGTCAGAAGTGATGTAGGTCTTCAGCTTCTCCAGGCTACATTCCTCTTTTCCTAGACATTTTCCATCTCAGATGGAAAATGGTTCATCCCAGGTCCGTCTCAGAAGATTTTCTGAGGATTTTCTGGGTGTGATGGGACATTCTTAAAAGTCGGTGACCCAGAGAGTTTAGGAATTGCCCACAGTGACCTTAACATGTGGCATGTAGGATTGTCTGCAAAGTAAGTGAGGAAATGTGTCCCAAGATGTGGTGGTGAAATAAACAAGAACCGGAGTTAAAGACTTTGCAGGAATCTAGGGAAAAGTAGGTCAAATTGTGTTCCTATTATCCTTGACAGTTACTTTTTCATGGCACAGAATACTGAAGACATGAGGGCCGGCAGGCAATCTGTGACAAGAATTGCTGAGGGTTTCTGTATAAATAGATCTATAGTATTCATTTGTGTTTAAACTCATGTTTCTTGCTGCCTGGGATGATGTTATATACCTTGTCAAATACCTATTTTTATTTTTAATTACTCTGAATGTGGTTACCTCAAATAATGTATGTTTTATTGACCTTTTTCAATTCTAATACTGTATTACTTCTTTTTGGAACTTTCCAAACACATTTCATAAGTGCATGACCAGTTTTTATTGGAGAAAGATTGATTGTCAGTTTTTCCAATGTTGAAAACCCATACTTTTAGACTATTTATTTCCCTTTTCTGCTGCCTAGGAACCACTTTTGTGATTTTGGAATCTTCCCCAGGAAGAGGATAGGAAGGGGGTTGAAAGGAGGAGAAAAACAAGTGAAATATGTACTTGTCTTAGGCAGCTCGGACCGTCGTAGCAAAGTAGCATAGACTGGGTGGCTTAAACAACAGAAATTTATTTTCTCAAAGTTCAGGAGGCTGGAAGCCTGAGATCAATGTGTAGGCTGATTTAGTTTCTGGTGAGGGCTGTCTTCCTGGCCTGCAGATGACCACTTTCTCGTATATCCTTGCATGGTTTTCCCTTGGGCTCCCTCTTCTCGTAAGGCCACTAATCCCATCATGAGGGCCCCACCTTCATGACCTAGTCTAACCCTAAATAATTATCAAAAGCCTCATCTCCAAATAATATCACATTGGGGATTAGGGCTTCAACATAAGAATTTTGTAGGGTGAATAAACATAACACTTCATAACACAAGGAGTCTAAAAGAAAGAGAGATACAGGTAGAATATGTATCAGACTGGTTCGTTGGTGACTTTTTAGCATCTGAGATTGTCTGGTTAACCACCTTGGATTGGGTAGTGATGCTAATGCAGACAAATCATGGCTTGGTTCTTTTTGTAGACCAGCTTTGTGTCTCATGGGCCATACCTTTACACTGGAGCTGTGTGACTTCAGGGGTAAGTTAACAGAAATCCATTACCATGAGTAAAGACGCAGCTTTGTGCATTGCCTAAGTTGGTTGAGTTTTCAACTCCTGTATTGACCAAGATCTGATTTAGGCATATGTGTGGTCCTTGTTCATGCTGCCTTGGGCTCCCACCTGGACAATCTGACATCAACTGACATTAACAAAGCTCTTTGTGGGTTGTGTTGCTCAACCCAGGTGCATTGTAGGTTTGTTGTTGTTGTTGTTGTTGTTGTTGTTGTTGTTTTGAGGCCGGGTTTTGCTCTGTCACCTAGGCCAGAGTTCAATGGTGCGATCACAGCTCACTGTATCCTTGACCTTCTGGGCTGAAGCAGTCTTCCTACCTCAGCCTCCTGAGTGGCTGGGATATAGACACCCACCACCATGCCTAGCTATTTTGTTTTCCCTATTTCTTTTAGAGACTGGGGGTTTCACTATGTTGTAGGCTATAACTTAACTAGGAAAAAATCAACCTGTCATTTGAGTTCCTTGGTTCCTCAGTTCAGTCACTTCTAGCTGTGTTCAGCATGCATACTGGTTAAGACTCTTTGCACCTCTTTAGGACAAATGAGAGAAAGACTTAAGTTGTGCATTGTGGGAGGGCCCAAGTTGTGCATTGCATTAGGGGCCCTCCTACGATGCAAGGTAATGCACAACTTGAGTTCCTGACAAAACCCTTTAATTTTTATTTTATTTATTTTTTTTTTGAGACAGAGTTTCACTCTTGTTACCCAGGCTAGAGTGCAATGGTGCGATCTCGGCTCACCGCAACCTCCGCCTCCTGGGCTCAGGCAATTCTCCTGCCTCAGCCTCCTGAGTAGCTGGGATTACAGGCACGCGCCACCATGCCCAGCTAATTTTTTGTATTTTTAGTAGAGACGGGGTTTCACCATGTTGACCAGGATGGTCTCGATCTCTTCACCTCGTGATCCACCCACCTTGGCCTCCCAAAGTGCTGGGATTACAGACGTGAGCCACCGCACCCGGCCCCCTTTAATTTTTTAAATTGTATAACACAGATTATGAGAGAATGGTATAATGATCACCTGCGCTTCAACAGTTATTAGCATTTTGCCAGTCTTATTTTATTTATTTTCACCCTCCATACATTTTTGTAGGGGCTAGTGTATTTTAAAACAAAATCCTATACGTCATGTTGTCTTACTCACAAATGTTTCAGTTTACATCCTGTTAAGGACATTAAAAACAACAGCAAAACTTTGCCTTTTTCACACCTAAACTACTAGCAATAATTTTAAAATATTCCCATATTCAAATTTTTTCAAAGATATGTTTTTACTTATGATTGGTGGAACCAGGAGCTAAACAAGATCCACATACTATTTTTAGTTGTTAGGATTTTAAATCTATTTTATTTTATAATAGTTTCCCCTCCCCCTTTTCATGCCATTGATTTGCAGAATAGAGTGGGTCATTTGTGCAATAGAATATCCTACTGTCTGGACTGATTCCTTGTGGTGTTGTTTAACTTGTTCCTCTATCTCCGTTTCCTGTAACCTGGCAGTTAAATATAGAGGCTTGATTAGATTCAGGTTCAAAGGCATGGAACCTTCATAGATGGTGCTGTGTAAAACGTATCGCATCACATTGTGAGACACATAATGTCCGAATATCTCTCTTTTTGAGATGGTCAGATTGATTTGTGAGTTTGGATAGTGTCACTTACCTGTATACCTTCTACTTAATGATTTCAGCGTCATAGATATTTGTAGCCTACATCCTTTTCATTAGCGGTTGCAAAATGGTGATAATCTAAATCCATCATTCTTCTTGCGTTTATTAATTAGAATTCTGTCTATCAATAACTTTCCCTCACAAATTATTTAGGTCTCCTGAAATTCACAATATGCAGGATAGACAGGAGAAAGTCTTACTTTTTTTCCTTTTATCAGCTATCGGAGTAATGGTTTGGTGCTTTAACCACCTCCAGTGAGAACGAGTCAGTTTTTCTTTTTAAGTGTCATTAATGACTTACGAATCTCAATGTATTTGTTTCTGTCCATCGCAGTCAATATCCTTTTTGGTGCTTGGCTTGTCCTTGTCTCCTGTATAGTTTTTAAATGGCCCCAGTAAACACAAATAACTTTCTTACTTTTCTGGCATAAGATATTCTAAGTGTATCTTGTCCATACTCTGCTGCTCCAGACCTGAAACCCTGAAATCATCTGTTTTCCCAAGGAGCACTGATTTTTTTTTTTTTTTAAACAACCATTTATTTCCCCATCTTTTCCCTCTCTTAGTGGTTGCATTATTTTTCCCTTGGTCTTAAGCCTTCTACCTTACTGTTTTGTTTCTGTTTAAATCTTTCTCATCAGGTTGTTTCTAAAACTGATAGTTTCCCCCTAATAAAAGAACTGATAACAGCTATTCCCTTTTTCTATATATACTGTCAGAATGCTGGGACTGACTTATTTTGGGCTTTGGCTGATGTGATGTTTTCTGCAGCCTCTGCCTCTGTCTTCACCATCTTGAAATTTATTTCATTTACAGCAGCCAGAATGATTCACCAACTGTGCCAAATTGCTCACCAAAGACCTTCAGTGATTCCCAGCTTTTGGATTGGACATCAAAAGGGCCTAATTCTGTTTAACCACCCTTCACTAGCAAGGGTTCCTGTGGCCAGTGCTCTTCAAAACTGAGAAACTGAGAACAGCTGGTAGCCCTCTGAATGAAGTTCTCTCTTTTTCTTTTATAAGGATTCCCTCTCAAAAAGGAACAAAGTATCCCTTTCCCTTTGTCCAAGCTGGAGTGCTTTAGCTATGACTCAGTACCCTCCTCTGCTAGAAACTTGACTTTGTTGATTGAGAAATACATACTGATCCAAGTTATATACAAGTATGCCCAATTTATTGCCATTTTAGGCACCTATTTTACAGGCAAAGCATGCCATTTATTCTTTGTATTTAAATTGAAATCAATGGCTAACATAGGGTAGCACTTAATTATGTACGATTCATGTTCTTATATAAACTTCAACTCTTACTATAAGCCTATGAGTTAGATGCTGTTATTTGCGTTCTACAGATGAAGAAACTGAAATGCAGATATAATTTGCCCAAGGTTACAGAGTGTGTGCCAGAAGGGAGGTTTCCATCTAGGTATTCTCTTTCCATAGAGCCAAATCCATGCTCTGAATTTAGTTTTCCTTCAAATGCATTGGGAGGGCAAAGGATCTATTTACTCTAAACTATGATAGCCTTATATACTTGCTGATATTATCTTACCATTCTGAGAGAGGTTAATAAATGTCACTGATAATGCCAGACTTAAAACTTTCATTTGACACACAGAAGCTTATTATTGACCTCCTGGGTTTAGGAGGAGTGGGGAGAAGCATTGTGGTTATAGGTGAAAGGTAACTAATATTAACTTAAATTAAAAATAGCTCAAAACGAACCTGGGCAACAAAGCAAGACTGTGTCTCTACAAAACAAAACAAAACAAAACAAAAAAAACAGAAGAGAAAACAAAACAAAACAGCATCCATGGGTCATAAGGAAAGTCAGCCATGCTCACTTGATCAAGGTCAATTCAAAAACCTTGTGAATTTGCCCAGCTTACTTTGTTCTCATCTGCTTATGGTAGCCAGAAGATAAAGGCCATTAAGAGAGGCATGCATCTGCCAGGAAAGGTGAGTCAGATCAGATATGAGGGACACATTCTGAACTTATGTGAGAAATACTGACTTCACTGCCTCTGCTTACTGACAAACTACTATCCTGATCCTTGGTGTAAAACCATGTTAGCTATGGCTGCAGATAAAATAAAACTCTGTGGATGCCAACTTCAAAGTATTTATTTGGGAGGAAGGAAAAGAAACTGTACATTCGTTTAATTTCATGTGAATTAAAGCAAACGAACTCCATGGCAAGTTAATACTTTATTTACTTATTTTTTCCTATCCCCCTAACCCCTACCTACCACACTTCAGTTACATAATTAGATCCCAGGAAAAGACACAGGCTGTGGCTTCAGAGTGGGTTTGAATCTCAGTGCCGTCAGTTGATATCTTTGCATGAGTTATTCTCCGACCTCTCTGAGCCTCAGTTTCTACCTTTGTAATGACATACACAGTGGATCAGGTTTTTCTAAGAATAGAGATAATATAAAGTGTTGAGTACTTTGGAACTTAAATAGTTATTTCCCTGGCAGGATGCTTACTCTAGGCAAATGGACTTTCATGGACATATTTATAGAAATCTAGACACAAACATTTTTGCTTTCGTATGCAATGTCGGATTCTATATTTTCAAAGCACATGATATCCTAACATATAGTGAGTATTTTAGGTGGTGTCTAAATACTGTTTCCATAAGAAGTAGGCTTCACTTCATACTTGTACTTTCTCTTAAATTGATGTGGCAGTAATTGGCAACTTGTGTAGCTAACAATAGATGGAAACGTAGAAAATAAGACACTGGTCATTGAGTACTTGTGATTTTTTCCCCCTCAATATTGCATAACAATCTTTGTTAGGACTACAGATACTTCCAGTAATGATATGTGATCTAGAAGTCGTTTGTGAGAAATCATAAGATTTTATATGAAGATAAAATAGTTAAAATCAATGACTTAATTTTTTGTAGCAAATCGTTGTTATGGTAAGTCATTCGTTAATGGGTATGGACAAAGGAAAATCCACAGATGCCACTGTGGCAGGTCTTCTTCAGATTGAAGCCTCCATAGTCCCCTGAAGGGAGGAGGTATTTTCACCTATGAGGAAATTACAATCCAGAGTGTAACAGCCTTCCCATGGCTAAGCAGCTAGGAAATAGCAGAGAAAGAATGGAGCCCAGGACTACCTGATTTCAAAGACTGTAGCCTATCTGCAATATCATGTTGTCTAAGACTTGGAAAGGATAACAACATATTGTGTATTGAAACAGTGGTTGCAGGAAACATTTCAAGTCTTAGTGCAAAGCACAGCTCATTCTCTTTCCACTGTCTTTAGTAATGGCTTCCAGGATCAGTCATTTACTTAGTTATTTTTATTGATTCGTATTTTCAGGGTACATGTGATAATTTGATACATTCATATAATCAAGGGTCATTGGGATATTCATCACCTTAAATATTTATCTTTACACTAGGAACATTCAAATTTTTCTCTTGAACCTACTTTGAAATGAAATGCACGATTAATTAATGTTAAACTATAGTCACTCTATTTTTTTTCTTTCTTTTTCTGAGATACAGTCTCACTTTATCGCCCAGGTCGAAATGTATTGGGATCTCAGCTCACTGCAGCCTCTACCTCTTGGGTTCAAGCAATTCTCCTGCCAGCCTCCTGAGTAGCTGGGATTACTGCCACACCTGGCTAATTTTTGTATTTTTAGTAGAGACAGGGTTTTACTTGGCCAGGCTAGTCTTGAACTCCTAATCTCAAGTGATCTGCCTTCCTTGGCTTCCCAAAGTGCTGGGATTACAGGCGTGAGCCTCTACTCCAGGCCCCTATTCATCTATGGAACACTGGATCTATTACTTTTTTTTCTGAGACAGAGCCTTGCTCTTCCACCCAGGCTGGAGTGCAGTGGCACCTTCTTGGCTCGTGCAATGTCCACCTGCCAGGTTCAGGCAATTCTCATGTTTCGACCTCCTTCCGAAGGAGGTGTATGCCACCACACCTGGCTAATTTTTTTATTTTTAGTAGAGATGGGGTTTTGCCATGTTGGCCAGGCTGGTCTTGAATTCCTTGCTTCATGTGACCTACATGACTTGCCCTCCCACAGTGTTGGGATTATAGGTGTGAGCCACCACAGCCAGTCCATTGCTTATATCTAAGTGTATATTTGTACTTGTTAATCAAACTCTCTTCATCCCCTCTTCCCCCCACCCTTCCTTACCTCTGGTAACCACAAGTGTACTCTTTATCTTCATAAGAAAGGATCAGTCTTTATTCACAAGCTTTGGCCGTGGCTTGAGCTGAGTAGTTGTCAGTCATCTCCCAGCAAGCAGTACCAGCCTTTGTACAAGAAACATGAAGGTTTGGGATGACTTGTCCTCGAAGTCATTGTTTTCTCAGCTCCATAGTACACATCTACTTGGAGATTTATAAAACATGTGAGCTCCTTTTCTGGCCTGTGTGGAAAACTGGAAGCGGGAGAATGAGTTCCTTGTAACTCAGGATTTATGTTTCTGATAGTAACATGCTTGATATTTAAGCAACTTCAGACTAGGAAGTTGAAAGTACACACACCTGTCAAAGTAACTGAACCTATTTACAACAGAATAAAAACGTCGAGAATACACAGTATCTTTTAATTAAATTTTTGTATTTTTACCTATTAATGCACTATGATTACCTGAAGGGAATTACCCTTAATTGTTTTTGTTTTTGGGGGGGATTCCAGGCCTTTTTAACAATCAAAAGATAGCGCTGCTAAAGAAATGCACATGCAGACATGATTTTGCATCTCATTTCACAGGGCTTGTAGATATTCTGAAGCCTGGGCCACAAGACCCCTGGTTAGAAGGTACTTCCCTAACTTGCCTTCCAGAGAGCAGCATCATGGTTTTGTAATTATTTTACCTTTTCTCTGCCGTTCCTCTAAAAATGTGATATAAGTACTCATTCAGTTGCTAGTAATTTTTTTTTGAGTTGAAATATTTTACTAGTTTGTTGAATTGGAAATCATTTACCTCTGAATCTAGCAAATGCTTCAGTAAGTACTGATAAGTGGTGGTGCTGATAATGATGATGACTATTAATATTTAACAAATCTTAATATAACATTTATCATATCAGGTTGTTTCAAGTACTTTAAGAACAGTAACTCATTTAGTCCTGGTAACAACAATCTTATGTCGCAGATGGTCTCATGGTCTTCTTTTTCCAAAGAAAAAAATGTGTCAGACATAGGTTGAGTTGCCTAAGATTACCCAAGAAGAGAAGGAGCCAAATTTGATCCCAAGAAGTCTGACTCCATATTATATAATCTAACACTTCTTCTGCATCCTCTCTTAACAAGATAATTAATGTATGTCCTTGATTAGAGTTTCTTTTTTTTCATCTTGACACTTTCAAAGTTGAGATATATCTTATGGTTGCTGTGATCATTTGAAGAAGTACCTACTGTTTTTCTCTCTTTAAAGCTGGTATTAAATTGATGGTATATCTTTTTTTTTTTTTTTTTTTAAATTGATGGTATATCTTAAAATTATTGGTGCCTTTGAATAAAGGAACTATGGTAAGCCAGGTTTTCATTTTAAAAAAATAGCTGCATAGTTTATAGAAATATCATAGTAAATCACAGCCTTGATGTGGTGCGTACAAACAATCCCAATTTATTTATGAAGTGTGAAAAATGTAAATTAAGATTATATTAACAATCTAAATGAATGATGATATTGCTTAGGTAATGACTTAACTGTCAAGAGAGAATAAATTTAAATTTTTTCCTACCAAAAGCATTAGTAGCCTTAGAGTAATGTTGAAGGTAGAAGAAACAAAAATTCTAAACTGGGGGGGATGGTTAATATATATATATATATATATATATATATATATATATATATGTGTGTGTGTGTGTGTGTGTGTGTGTATCTGTCTGCATACCTAATTTATTATCAGTTTCCTTACAGATTTTTTTAGGAAAGCAAAATTTAAAAGTTAAGCTTTCCATATAAATTTCCTAAAACTGAGAACCATGAATATAACTAAATGACATTGGGTTTAAGACATGCCTCTGAGTCACTGTAATTTGTGTAGTGAGTTGGCAGATCTTACCTTAGGTGACTCAGTTAATCTGTTTTGTATTCATCTGCTTTGTTCATGGGACATTGACTTCTTGCTTATAAAATCCTTTTCATTTTGTACTCTTTGTATTATCTGTAGAGAAAATAACATTCAGGATTTCTAACAAGGCAAAACAAACCTTTACTAAAGTTACAATTCTGAAAAGCAGGGTTTTTGCATTCTAGCTGGTTGTCTTCCTGTATTTTTTCCCAACTGGTCTAGCAACTTAAACTCAGTCCCATTGGTGGGTTTGTGGCTCAGTTGAATTTGACCTTGTCAAATCATTTACCTGCAGCTGTTATGAGGTGTACATGCAAATACTTGTGATTGCCTAACGCTTAGGACTTCGGTGCTGACTGTAAGTTTATTTTACTCTCTCTTGTTACTGTTGAGGGAAGTGAACAGCTTATTACTTCTGCTTGCTTTGACACTCTAAATGTTGACTGTAATGAACAAACACTACAAGTGTTTGACTCATTATATTGTGCTGTGAACTTGTACGTAGGTATGAAATCTTTGCAAAAAATTTTTTTTAAGTAGAGAAGAGGATGTCATAACTTTTGGAGATTAGGGGAAGTATGATACCTGTTTCAATCTGTTAAAATGCAGTTTGGCTGTAGTTTAATAGAACATTTTTTTAAATGAGTTTATCACTTAAGGGCTGCATGACCTGGAGTAAATCAGATACCCTCTCTGAGTCTGTCTCTAAAATGAAATACTAGTATTCCATCATGGAACCAATAGTGAGATAGGAAATCAGGTTTTATTTCTTGTCCCTTGTCTGGCCAAGGTCCAAGCAGTGTTCTGTGTTTAGATGCCAACTCAACTGATAGGACACTTTGGGGCAGATCTTAGACAAATGGAAAGATGGGTCTTTAATATAAGCCACATCTCTTTAGTTGGGGAGGGAGAAGTTAATGCATTAGTAGAGGGAGCATTTGAAAATGGGAAAGGAATCTAATTAAATCAAGAATCTGTCATATCAAAAGAGTAAAAAGAACATATCTATAAATCTGTTTCTAGAAGATTAAATGGTTTGTTTGGCCATAAACCGAATTCTGGGAGAGATGTCAGAAGAGCACTTAGTAGCAGCAACCCTATGTGTCTGTCAGAGATCTTACCAGGTGGTTTTCTCTTCTTTTGACTAATGTTAAAGCATTCAAATTTCCCACTACTCTTGGAACATAACTCTCAAAAAAAAAAAAAAAAAAAAAAAAACTGCCTAGACATATTCTAATCTACCTTGAGTATCTCAAATGAAATTAGAGCTTAAAAAAGCCCATCTGTAGTTGTGTGTTCACTGTCATCAGTCATTTCTATAATGCTTACCTTCACCAAGTGCTTTCACATACATTCTTACTTTACTCTTTTCATAACTACAATAAAGTCTTTTTTTTTCTCTTATACACTCAAAAGCAAGTTACTGAGCTTTTCTATATGCTGCAGCCTCACCGTCTAAAGCACAGGCGGTGCCCACCTGGTTACATACGGGATGCTCAGTAAGGGTGAGCTGCTGCTGTTGTCATTGCTTTCATCATCATCAGCACCTGCAATTACATATCTGAGGGATTCCGGGGTCAATCTCTCTGAAGAGCTAAAAGAGATCTTACTGGTTATATTGGTAGAAATTAAATAAGGAAGCTGAGCCTTCACAAAAATTGGTATCCTGCTGAAGGTTATCATGAGAAAGTTAAGAGTCCGGAGCCCCTTAGGCTTATCTTCTCAGTCCAGGGTCTCTGAGAGGTTAGTCTCAGGCTGTGGTGAAGGATGAGGCTAAAGCAGAGCCCCTCAGACTGGAGCCTGCATCAGAATCCCTGGAAGGCTTGTTACAACACATATTCCAGGGCCTCAGCCTTAGAGATTTTGATTCAACAGCTCATGGACAGGGCCCAGTAATCTGCATTTTTATCAAGTTTCAGGGTCTGCTATTGCTGCATCCACAGACCACACTTAGTAGCACTGGTGCTAAGGCCTCCGAAGTGTGGTGACCTTCCTCATCAGAACATTGCCTAGGTCAGGAGTCTGCCTGGCTGTTTACCACCTTCATGATGAAGGCCAGACCCGAATAGAGGACTGTGACCATAAGAACTTTATTGAATGAATGATTTTGGAAACTCCCCCTTGGTGGTTTCTACAGAGTAACTGGCAGTTTAAAAAAAAAAAAGGAAAAGAAAAAAGGGAGGAGGATTTGGAGCATCAGGGCCCACGGCAGCTATGCTGGTTATTCTGTTTGTGCATCCTGAGTCCTCTCTGCCCTTCCCTGTTCTAGTCTGCACCATGGAGGCTGCCGTTATGGATATTCATCACCAGGGCTCTGTTGTCCTCTGGCTTAGGTTTGGGTTTAGTCAGTGGGAGGTCAGGAGGAGTAAGAGGCCAGGAGTCTCTATTCTTCCTGCTTGCTGTCTTGTTCTCTGGGGTGCTTGCAATGTCTGTGACCACCTATAACAGTAGCTCCCCCTCAGTAGTCCCATCTCAATCGCATCAGCTCTCTCCAGCCTCCAATACAGCTGTGTCTCAGCTCAGCCCCCAGGCCTTGGACTGTTCAAGGCTTGTCCTGACTGGTCCCTTTGTGCTATAGCATCTCCTGGGACCTCTGAACCTTGCCCACACATCTTTGATAGGCCCTTTTCTAGAGGACCCTTGATGGATGGAGGGGCCCTAGTAAGAGACATGCTAGAAGATGTGACAGTGGGAGGTGTCGCTATCATGAGAAGAAACTCATGAACAGAGTGGGCACTGGCAAGGATGATGGCAAGGCAGAGGCTCAATCCCTCTTTGGATAGAGGATAAAGGGAAAGGCAAGGGAAGGTCTGGCCTTGAAAGTGAAGCTAGGCTTAACTGTAGAGGGTCCTGAGGGGTCCCTGGACCTCTGGTCAAAAGCTAGGACTGCTTGAATGTGAATCAGGTGCCATTTCTATGCATAAACTTGGGTGGCTAGGGTTTGGAATTGGAGAAGCTATTATATGAGGAACTGGCATTCTTTCCCTGCAATTACCTAGCAATGTTTTTTCTTTTCCTGCCTTTTTTTCCCAGACACCCTCTGCATTGTCAGCCTATTCACAGGAATGATAAAACCTTTATGTGGGACTTTGATCTTGATAAATTTTGTCACAGTATATTGAACATATTCTGAAATGCCTGCCAAAACTACACTCACGAAGTAACAAATAGTTGAATAGGTTAATCACACCTTCGGTTCCTTTGCCCATAGGTTCCAGCAGTGGCCTGTTGGTGAGATAAAACACGTTTTTCATGGTTTTGGGGGGCTCAACTAGATCATGTTCTACAGTAACCTCACCACGAAGCAGGACCAACACACATACTCATACCAATTCTGTGTGTTTATTAGTTCTTTTATATTGAAATGTAATGCTGGGTTGAAACTATTCATTGCTTTTCTGAATAATATTGGGTTGGTAAAGGTTGGGAATCAACATCTTAATACCTTGTCTTAATAAACAAAATATGTAAAGACAAAACAAGCCCTCAGTCTCAAATTTTCTGCTGTTACAATTCTTTAGGTAGAAGAAAAGTTCTCTAAGAGGAAAAATGAACCCTGGAACTTTTTCCCCCTCTTTCTGGGTGATGTGGTTTGGCTGTGGCCCCACCCAAATCTCATCTTGAATTCCCACGTTTTGTGGGAGGACCCTGGTGGGAGGTAACTGAATCATGGGGGTAGGTCTTTCCTGTGCTGTTCTTGTGATAGTGAATAAGTTTCATGAGTTCTGATGGTTTTCAAAAGCTCTTTTCCCTTGTCCACCACAATGTGAGATGTGCCTTTTACCTTCTTCCATGATACTGAGGCCTCTCCAGCCACACGGAGTGTAAGTTCATTAAACCTCTCTTTTGTAAATTGCCCAGTCCTGGGTATGTCTTTATCATACATGAAAAAGGACTAATACAGTAAATTGGTACCAGTAGAGTGTGGGCACTGCTGAAAAGATATGTGAAAATGTGAAAGCGACTTTGCAACTGGGTAACAGGCAGAGATTGAAACAATTTGCAGGGCTCAGAAGTGTGGGAAAGTTTAGAACTTCCTAGAGGCTTGTTGAATGGCTTTGCCCAAGATGCTGATACAACAATAAAGTCCAGGTTGAGGTAGTCTCAGATGGAGATGAGTAATGTGTTGGGAACTGGAGTAAAGGTGACTCTTGTCATGTGTTAGCAAAGAGACTGGTGGCATTTTGCCCCTGACTTAGAGATTTGTGGAACTTTGAACTTGAGAGAGATGATTTAGGGTATCTGGCGGAAGAAATTTCTAAGTAGCAGAGCATTCAAGAGGTGACTTGGGTGCTCTTAAAGGCATTCAGTTTTATAAGGGAAGCAGAGCATAAAAGTTGGAAAATTTGCAGCCTGACAATGTGATAGAAAAGAAAATCCCATTTTCTGAGGAGAAATTCAAGCCAGCTGCAGAAATTTGCATAAGTTATGAGAAGCTGAATATTAATCCCCAAGACAATGGGGAAAATGTCTCCAAGGCATGTCAGAGAGCATTTAGGCAGCCCCTCCCATCACAAGCCCAGAGGCCTAGGAGGAAAAAGTGGTCTCGTGGGCTGGGCCCAGGGTCCTTGTACCATGTGCAGCCTAGGGACGTGGTGTCCTGTGTCCCAGATGCTCTAGCTATGGCTGAAAGGGGCCAACATAGAGTTCAGGCTGTGGCTTCAGATGGTGGAAGATTCAAGCCTTGGCAGCTTTCACGTGGTGTTGAGCCTACAAATGCACAGAAGTCAAGAATTGGGGTTTGGGAACCTGTGCCTAGATTTCAGAAGATATGTGGAAATGCCTGGATGCCCAGGCAGAGGTTTGCTGGAGGGGTGGGGCCCTCATGGAGAACTTCTGCTAGGGCAGTGTGGAAGGGAAATGTGGGGTTGGAGCCCCCACACAGGGTCCCTACTGGGGCACCACCTAGTGGAGTTGTGAGAAGAGGACCACTGTCCTCCAGATCCCAGAATGGTAGATCCACTGACAGCTTGCACCATGCCCCTGGAAAAGCCATAGACGTTTGGGAAGGGCTGGGGCAGAATGATATGGTTTGGGTGTGTCCTCACCCAAATCTCATCTTGAATTCCCATGTATTGTGAGAGGAACCCAGTGGGAGATAATTCAGTTATGGTGCAGGTCTTTCCTGTGCTGTTCTCCTAATAGTGAATAAGTCTCATGAGATCTGATAGTTTTTAAAAGGGGAATTTCCCTGCACAAACTCTTTTCTCTTGCCTGCTGCCGTGTGAGACGTGCCTTTTACCTTCTGCTATGACTGTGAGTCCTCCCCAGCCACATGGAACAAGTCCATTAAACCTCTTTCTTTTGTAAATTGCCCAGTCCTGGGTATGTCTTTATCAGCAATGTGAAAACAGACTAATACACTGGGTTTTCTTATATGTCAGAAAATATGGACATGCGAGGGAGTCAAGGGATGACCTCATACAATTGAGGCAATCAAGATAGTATGGCGTGGCTTCAAGTATATGAATCCTTTGGTTTTGCTCCATTTTCTCTCCTTTTTGGTCACTTCTCCAATAAAGCTTGGTTGCTGGGTAACTGGAGAAGACAAGCAAATGGAAGAACAGAGGACAGGAGTCCAAATTTGCCAGGAAGGAGGTAGACCCTTCCTAGTTGAAGGCTTCCAGGAAGTGGCCATGGCTGTGCATCACCTTAGTGGGAACAGAGCAGAAGGAAGAGGTGAGCAGTTCTAGTGCAAATGACCCTGGGAAGAGAATCCCAGCCCTGGTCAGGGAACAAAGAGGAGCTCAGTGTGGAGGAGGGGCTGTGGGGGCTGGGAGGCCCAGGCATGCAGGCATCCCTTTTCCAGCCTCAGACCCTGGGAGGAGGATGGTTCCCACAAATCCACCTTTTTTTCACCTACAGCCTAGAGTGAAAGTTCTCCCTATTCCCTTAGCTGGGTAAGGAAGTTATCCTGTTCAGAAACCTAGGTCCACTTGCTGTGCTTACCATCTCCTTCTCTGGTTTGGACTTTAGAAGTCTCTGATCAGCCCTCCTCCTGGTTTATGACGATTCAGCTCCTCACTTCCCTTGGATGAGCTATCCATCTTCACTCTGGGTTAGGTTTCCTTTGGCTTTTCGGTTCCTGTTGTCTTGTTCACCTCTCCTGAGCTTTTTTCCTGGAGGCTTCTGTGGTGGGCCGTTTTCCCAGCCTCTCTTCTCTGAAGCTCAGCTGCTTGTCTGCTGTCATTGTTTCCCGGCACAGTACTCCTGTTTCTTCATCCTGGCAGCAAACCGTCAGTTTGTCTGCCCCCAGCTGAGGGCTCCATTTAGTATGGGAGAGGGTGCTTGATGCCCTTTTCAGGAGTTTGGATGACTGAAGCACACGTCTGCATGTTAAAATCGTCACAGAAGCCCTCACCCCACCCAATCTATTAATTTTTTAAAAGAATGTTTATGTTCTCACATTCCTCACCTCCCTTAAGAAGAGAAAGGGAACTGTTGCAAAGGCTTGAGTAACCATCCACCTGATTTGCTTTAGGGGGTGGAGAGTTACAAATGTGTTGATTGCTGATTAGCAAAACATTTTCAAAACTACCTGCTTTAAATACGGACCTCTGCCTTGGTCAAAGGATACATACTCAGGTATTGCTCAGTTGAGCAGTGAAATTGTGAAATTCAAAACCAGTTTCATTTCTTAATGACTGTAGTAAATGTAGAAGCTTCTACTTAAACAGTTATAATAGCTGTGGCCATATAAGGCTAAACACAAGACAAAGGAAAGTGGATTAATGATTTTGTTAATTGTTTCTTGCACTGCAGGCCCCACATGTCCCTCACATCCCAGACTGCCGTCTGATGCAGTCACCCTCTTTTACCTTTCCTGGTATCTTTTCTTCCTTCTAAAATCTGTATCATTCATCTACTCTCTGATGTGTCCATCAGGATTGTCTAGGTTTTGCTGCAGTAACAAAAAAGCACCACCAAAATCTTTGTAGTTTAACACAACAGTTTATTTCTAACTAAAACATTTTGTATCTGAGTGCTCTCCAGGGTAGCTATCTGCTATGTGGCCGTGTTACCGGCTGTGAATCTGTACAGGTCTTCAGCAACCTCAGTTCTTGCCTCCTCAGAAGAAAGAATTCGACTGAGTGGCATAAGGCAGAGTGAGAGACTGAAGCAAGTTTTAGAGCAAGAGTGGAGGTTTATTGAAAAGTATTAGAGCAGGAATGAAAGGAAGTAAAATACACTTAGAAGAGGGCCAAGTGGGTGACTTGAGAGATCAGGTGCACGGTTTGACTTCTGACTTGTGGTTTTACATGTTGGCTTCTGGGAAGTTGTGTCCTTTTTTCCCTGATTCTTCCCCTGGGGTGGAGTGTCTGCAGTCACCTGCTCACGTGGGAGGGGAGCATGCGCAGTGTGTTTACTGAAGTTGTAGCCATGCTCACTCGAGGCGTTCTTCCCTTACCAGTCAAGTGTTCCCATAAGGTCATATACCAGTTAAGCTCCATCATTTTGCCTCTTAGTGTGCATGCTTGAGCCCACTCACCCAGCTCCTAAGATCCTATCTGGAAGGTACTGATCACTAACTTCAGGGTTTTTCTAGTTATTGGGAGACTGCTTTTCCCTGGCACTGGCTCTGATCAATTATTATTTTAGAGAGACAGTTAACAAATGCCTGATCCTCACCTGATGGTCTTCTGACATTCCTGGTGGTGGAGGGGGTGCCTCGCCTGCCCTGCTCATGTCTGACTAGCTACCAACTCTAGAAGCAGCTCTGCATGTATGTTTCCCTGTCACCATCTTCCTCCACAATGCATGCATCATGTGAAGAAATAATGGAGAATTGCACATGGGCTTTTACATGCTGTGGCCAAGGTGACTTTTGGCTTAATATTTCCTTGGTCAAAGCATCTTACATGGTTTCACTCATTTAAGGGACTCATTTAAGTGTCATCCTCCCAGGAATCTTGAAGGATAAACGAAGGACAAATATTAGGAATGTCTGCCTTAGTCATTAGACATTAAGAATACACGAATGACTAAAGGAATTATCCCAGTCCTTAGCTACTCAAGGTCCAGTGGGGAAGGTAAACATGTTGATTGTATTATGATTTAGTTTTATAAAATTTTACAAATTCTAAAATACATAATAACTACAATATTAGAACAGAAAATACTCTGGGGAGTGCAAAGGTATAGGATCTACCTCTCTGAGCTTGAAATGAGAGCAAAATTTCAGTGTGGAGGTGATTTAAGAGCTGGGAGTTGTCTGTGCACCAGGTTTAGAGCTACATTACCTTGGTAAGGTTGGTATCTGGGTTATTTTATGTGCTGCATAACAGATAAACCAATAATTTGGGTTGCAGCTCTAAGAAATAGGCTTATCTGGTTTTTGAGACCTCAAGGAAGAAATGAAAGCAATTTCTCAGCAGTAGAATAGATCCTCTAGTTCAAATGAAATGCAGCCGGTAAGTATCTTCCTAATGAAGACTTGCTAAAAATACTTTTACTGAGCAATTATGCTACTGACAGTTCTTTGATTTCAAAAATTAAACTTGTTGCTACAGTATGAAAAGAACAAAGCCAAGTGTAAAATAACAATCAGGGTTAGTTAGTAGGTAACAAAGGTTGCGTATAGGTACTTTGATTTGGCCAGAGATTTCTGACATATTTTACATTAAATGTAAATGTGAGTAGTGTGTTAACATTGCAAACAATGTGCTATATAAACAAAAGATAGTCTCTTCTTCAGATCTAAGAGCCACGGTATTGTCCTCTTGCACTGCTGTACTCCCCACTGGCTTTGCCCATCACGCTGGGCATGGTCCCACTGAAACCGCCTTTGTAAAGATTGTAACAGTGGGAAAATTTTGACAGTGAAAGAGATCTGACCTAACCAACTCTATCTTGTCTTTAACCTCCAGACTGCCCTTGGCCTTTCCTGGCCATGGGCCACGCTAACTTTGGGAGAAATTCAGTTTGTAGTTTAAATGGCAACAGCTCTTTCCAAAACTAAACTGCCTTTATCAAACTAATAAAAGGCTACAAGTTTAGGATTATGAGAGGGTCCTGAATTCTGCTAAGATGTAGATATAGTTAGCCAATTATCAGCCATGTTGGAGATCACAGGATTTGCAACTTCCTCGATTACTCCTGTAAATAGCATCACTATTATAGAACCTAAGATTGGTCTTTTAAGATGTCTTTTAAAACTTTTGCATTTCTGATGACCTGACGGCCCCACTTGGACCCATAATGCTTGACAACAGGTCCTGTGATCCACCCAGCCGGAAGTGGTGTCAGCACCAGAGGACCACTTTCCACACCCCTATGATTGTGATTGCATCCCCGACCAAACCAGCAGCACCCATACCCTAGCCCCTGCCCGTCAAACTATCTTGGAAAAAGTCTAGCCTTTAAATTTTCAGGGAGGCTGGTTTGAGTAATAATAAAGTTCTGGTATCCCATTTAGCCAGCTCGACATGTATTATGCTCTTTCTGAATTGCAGTTCCCCTGTCTTGACACGTCGGCTCTATCTGGGCAGCTGGCAAGATGGACACGTTGGGCAGTTACACCACCTCAGGGCTGTGCACTTGTTTTCTCAGTCGGAAGCCGTCTTTCTCCAGATACCCATTCACCTGTCTGCTCAAAGCCTATTCTCTCCATGAGACTATTGCAGGACTCTTTTCTTAGTTCAACTAAAGATGGGTGTCCTTGTCACACAGCCACGAAAAATTAGGCTCACAGACAATTTGAAAGGTGAAGAGGACAGGGTTTATTGGGTGAAAAGGGAAACAGGGACTCTCTGCAAAGCCAGAGTTCTGCTCGTGTACTTCCCACTTGGCAGATTGAATCTCAGGTTCCACCCAGGAAGAGGAGGGGCCAGGTTCCTACCTGCTGCAAATGGCAGGAACTTCGGTGGCTCCACCCCACTGTGCACGCCTCACAGTGCACAGGCTGGTTGGAGTTTCTCTGCGGACCCCTTCCTAGCTGAGTGTCTGAAGACCCCTTGGCCACTGTACTTAAAATTGCAACATCAAGCTCCTCTCCATGCCCTATTCCTCTACTACTGTCTAACATAAATAATTAATAATTAACTTATTTTGCTTAAGTTCAGTCTTCTCCCAGTAGCATATAGCCTGTTTCTCTACCACCGGAATAAAAGACTATGCTTCCTAATTAAGTAATTTAATTTTATAAAAAAGCTTCCTACATTGCCCTTCTTATTGTGCCTCACATGAGCATTTTGGAACCACTTCATATAATAGCTATATGGTTTGGGGACAGAATAAAGGTGAGACTATAGGTAGACATGATATAACAGGTGTGAGGTGGCAATCACCATCAGTTGACAAAAGCATTTCTTTAGAAAGATTGGTCTCTTTCTTTTTCTTTTCTTTTCTTTTTTTTTTTTTTTTTTTGAGACCGAGTTTCGTACTGTCACCAGGCTGTAGTGCAGTGGCACTATCTCAACTCACTGCAATCTTTGCCTCCTGGGTTCTAGCAATTCTCCTGCCTCAGCCTCCTGAATAGCTGGGACTACAGCCATGCACCACCATGCCCAGCTAATTTTTTTGTATTTTTATAGTAGAGATGGAGTTTCACCATGTTGGCCAGGATGATCTCAATCTCCTGACCTCGTGATCCGCCTGCCTCGGCCTCCCAAAGTGCTGGGATTACAGGCGTGAGCAACCACGCCTGACCAGATTGGTGTCTTTTTTTTTTTTTTTTTTTTTTTTTGAGACAGAGTTTCGCTCTTGTTACCCAGGCTGGAGTGCAATGGTGCGATCTCGGCTCACCGCAACCTCCGCCTCCTGGGTTCAGGCAATTCTCCTGCCTCAGCCTCCTGAGTAGCTGGGATTACAGGCACATGCCACCATGCCCAGCTAATTTTTAGTATTTTTAGTAGAGACGGGGTTTCACTATGTTGACCAGGATGGTCTCAATCTCTTGACCTCGTGATCCACCCGCCTCGGCCTCCCAAAGTGCTGGGATTACAGGCTTGAGCCACCGCGCCCGGCCGATTGGTGTCTTTCTAAAGAGTGTATAGAGTGGCAAAAGGGGAGGTTGAGGCCGGGAAGTCACTTAGGGATTGTTGCCCAGGTGATAGGGCTTGACGGCCCATTCTAAGATGGAGGCACTGGGAATAAGAAGTCTGGGAGCTGGAAAGGAAGGGATGCTAGGATTCAGTAATTTGCTTCCTGTTTTAACAAAAAAACTAAAAATCAACCAGAATGCAAAATAGGATTCTGGTGTTGAGAGGACTAGAACTGTGTCAGAAATATAACCAAAGGTTGTCTGTTCTATGCAGAAAGTCTCTTAGATTTCCAAGACTCTTATTTAAGAAATTATAAATGTGGTTGTTTGCGTGTTTGTATGAAAAGCTGTCTCAGTTGTTTAAGTTACCTTATGTGACAGAGAAGGAAAGGAGTTGCTTTTAAAATGACTAAATGGTGGTATTTGCCTCTAGGACAGTTTTTGGAGTTTTGTGGGGTTTTGTTTGTTTGTTTGTTTCTTGTTTTGGTTCGGGGAAGGAAACCTAGATGGCAGTTTGACCATTCTGTATGTCCCCCACCCCAGAGTTGATACGGTTTGTGGCCTCCAGGGAAATGGAAGTAGCTGCCCCACCCTCCCCACCTTGTCTTCAGGCTGCATATGCCCAGTGCCAAGTCTCCACCCTCATTGCCCAATCAGCATGGTGCCAGTTGTCCTCAAGCCCAGCCTTGGGTTAGGTGCTGAAAGATGAGGTAGAAGATAGCTTTTGTGGGAAGAGAGGGAACTGACTGGATATAAAGGAGAGAGTTTATTCTCTTTATCGACCTCTCCCTTTCTCAGTTCTTAAATTTCTACGTTTGTGAAGTCCAGGGAATGGTGGTGTAAAGACACTTATAGCTGCTTGTCAGAGTAGACTCTGGCTGAAAACTGTGAACGTGTGTAGCTGAACACATGAAATCCACTTGCCTCATTGAAATCAAGAAGAGTAATGAACACCACTATTTCTTGCTTTCATACATTTTTCAAGTGCTCTTGATTCCCACCCTGTAAGGCAAGGATTTGGCTCGTTTATAAGCATGCATGCCCCTGCCTATCCCCACCCATTGCCTCTTAGTGTTCCTCAGGTAATTGACTTGCTTTTGGGGCAGGTTACAGTGGAGGCTTTTGTGTTCACATAACACTCTTCTTTGTAATTGGATTTGGGACTGAATCAGTCAGGTGTCTTAACTGCAAACAAGAGAAACCAACTCTGAAATTCCTGGAAGGATGTTGAGATGCAGATTGGCTTGCAGAATTGTTGGAAGGCAAGAAAGGTAGGCTTCAAATGGGGCAGGGACCAAAGGCATTCTCCAGAGAAGGAGAGGAAGAATGTAGAGATTACAAATATAAAAGCTGCACCCAGCTAGCCAGGGTTTCCCTGACCCTCACCAGCTGAATGACTGTGGGAAAGTGACTTAACCTCTTTGTACTTCCAAAGACAGTTATGAATAGTAAATGCATTAATATTTATAAAAAGTGCTTAGAATAGTGACTGGAAAATAAGCAGAACATCAATGGTTGGCAAATACACATTGCTAAGTGATCTGTGCATACATATGTATGTTGGCAGTGCTGCTAAATAAATGTGAGGTTGCTGTCCAGGATGCAGATGTTCCTTCTATGCCACAATCTCCTATTGGCTTGCCTTAGCTTTTCCCTGATCAGAAATTGCCAATCTCTGTTCAAGGACTTTGTTTCAGTTCTTCATGGTTCCCTCAGAAACACTGGTTCTGGAACATGATTAACAACAGAGGATACAGAACGACCTCATGATCTGCATTTTGGGCTTTAGTTTTACAGTTCTGCCCTTAGGAATAGGGTATTCATTTTCTTTTCTCTAAACGTGTGTATGTGCTTTTTAATACTATGTTTTCATGATCATTTTTAACATTCCTGTTTCTCTTTCCTTCTGTTGTTTCTTTAAGTGAGAAAAAGCCAAAATGGAAACTCTTGTAGTAGGCAAACCATCTGTCAGGTCTACGACTAAGCCAGATGTCACGCTTAGGGTCAGGTTTGGGCCCATGCTGAGGTCCTCAGGGAGTTGGTGGATGGGTGATAGCGGAAAGAACACCGAGGGCACCGTAGGCAGGCGAAATGTAGTTTTATTTGACAGCTCTCTCATTAGCAGCTCTCTTACACTGTCTGCTCTGTCTCGACTGCTTGAGCCAGCAGCTCCCATGCACATCTGTGTAACCGGCTCTCCTTTGCCTTCAGGGTCAGCGCCTAACTCTTTCTCTGGGCACGAGCATGAGCCATGTCAAGTCATGCCATGTCCTGGCTCCCCTCTGTCCATCTGCAAGACAGACAGCTCTGGTACTCTCTCTCTCTTTCTCTGGGTGCCGATACAACAGTGCCTGTAGAGCTCCAGCAGGGCAGCTATAGTGGCTCCAAGCCAAATATGAGCTTACACAAACAGGTTATATAACAAGTGGAGGTATGTGCCTGTGCACCAATCCCACCCAGGCATGCAGGCCTGGATGTCTGCCTCGGCCTATTCCTTGACCAAAGTACATCCATAAACCTTACACCATCCTACCCCTATGAAGGTTTTTAGAGGCCCCTCTCTTTTTAATAATTGCAGCATTAATATTTAGAAATAAAAAAGGATGGGAGATTCCTGTAATAGATACTCTTTTCATTCTTCGAATTTGGTTCAAAGAAAACTACAGCTGTTCATTTTTTTGTTGAAATAATCTTTCCCTTAAGGGAAGATTGTTAAGAGTGTTGGTTATTCTGGCAAAGCCACATTAGAGTCTGTTTGTAGGGAAGCTTTACTTTAAAAAAATTAATTTCTAAGTATATCTGGTGCATTGAATATGCTGTTTTGGGTTCCAAGTTTCGTTAGCGTTGCCCTCTCTCTTTCGCTCTCTGTCACCTTCTCCCCCTGCAATAAGTATATAGTAAGGCAGTTCAAACTGATTTTAAATATGTAAATACTTATATATTTATCTACTGAATATTTGAAGACCCAAAGTAAGTTTTAAAAAGTGTTCTTTTCATGACAGTTTAACATGAGAATTATAGAATCACTATAGGGGAATGTTAGCATTTAATATGAATATATATCTGTATCACATAATGAGCTCAGAGTTGATCTCATTTGGCAGGCAGGGTAAGAAGAGGGTGATTAAAAGCATTTGATTTCAGCTATGTGCCTACACACATATGTTTGTGTACCTGGATAACCATATAAATTAGAATCTTTACAGTGGCTTGCAGTAAAAAAAAAAAAGTTCGAAAGCCAGTGATTTACGAAAATAGGCACAGGTTCTTCCAATTGTGTGTCTGTGAACCTTGTAGTGGGCTGCTTCTTCAGGCATAGAAGGGTGTGAGGGCGTGAGAAAGCCAGAGAGAAGGTGGCTAAAGATTTAATGTGCCACCTGATGGTTAATAGGACTGTGACTGTGAGAAGTGTTTGCTGTCCAGCTTGAAATACATAGGACTTAGGTGAGGACTATGTGAAATAAATTGCCTGCCATGACTCATGGGATTAATTTATAACTGAAAAGCTTTAAAAAACTAGTTTCCTGTGTGTGTTAAATCTTGTCCATAATAAGAATGGGAACCAGTGGTTGAAAACCTTTTGTTAGGATGGAATCTTTACTACAGAAATGTGGGTGAGAGTAGAGGGAGAAAGTGCTTTTCATGGAAAGAGGAACATCCTGTTCTGTGTAGGTGGAACACTCCTCATTTTACCTTTGTATTTAAGGCTTTATTTATTTGATGACTTTTTTACTGCATTTAAGTAAAACATGGGGATACAATTGTGCTAATTAACTCCTGGAGCTTCATTTGCACCTGATTACCTTTCTAAGGTCGCCATTGAAAACCTCACTGAAATGAAGAAGGTTTGACAGGGCATCAAATCTCCCCAGTGCATGGAGGCCGAGCAACTTACAGGCAAAGTTAGAGCACCCTGGCAAAGAGCCTTCAACCAGGAGGCTTTAATTTTATGTTTAGTTAGCTTTGGAGATTATCATTTGCAAGTACATTTATAATTTCAGAATCTGTCAAATATTTTGTTTTGCTTTTAAATATCGTAAAATACACGAAGCATAAAATTTTTCATCTTAACCATTTTTCATTGTACAGTTAAGTAGTGTTAAGTACGTTCATGCTATGCAACCAATCTCCAGAATCATTTGTGGTTTTCAAGTTGGAAGTATATAATGCTTTTACCCTAGAATTTTAACAATATTTGAATGTTTTAAGTTTTTCCATTACTTTCAACAAGTTTCCTCTAAGTCATGATTCTTGAATTATGTAGTAGAAATAGAAGGAAATCCTTGGTTACCTGCTCACTGCTGTCCCTGTTCTGAATGTACTTCTTTCTTGAATGTTCTTGGTCAACTCAGTACTTGCTGTAACTTTTTAAAGGGGTGTTGACCTTTTATTTTAAGGACACACATAATATCAAACTTAGAGGGTATAGAAAGATCAAGCTTCTGTGGGCCTTACACCTTGGAGACGGGCATATTTTAGAAAAAAAGAAAAAGAATTCAATCATTCTATTTTCAGTTTCATCTACAAGTTTTAAAATAGTTTCAGTCTAGCTTAGGAACTGCTTTAAAAGCAACTATGTTGGTGATTTCATCTTACCCTCAGTGAAAGATCTGTGTGGAAAAGCATTTAATTGAATATTTATTTCAGGGTTCTTTAAAACCCCTTTTCCTCCCATGGGTTGCTAACTGTGTCCCTCTCTGCATGCTGAAGCCTGAGTACTGGCATTCTCTGGTGCCAAACTGGAGAGTTGGCACTCTGGACTCATGAAGGAATGTTGTAGATGGTAGAGGGCCACAGGTCAGAGATCAAAGCTGAAATTCTTGCTTATGGAGCTCTAATGAAGCTAGCATCCTCTATGTGAGGAGGATCATTTTAATTTAAAAATTGGTGTGCAGCTTACATACCCTAGAGGGAGTAGCTAATGCAATACCTGCACTCTGGGACAGAGAAAGGGAGTTTGGATTTTACTAAAAACGACATTGACCATGTGCCTTCAGATCATGTATTAAATGTAGACGTTGTCTTGTAATCCATTGCATATGTCACACACCTCCTTCTGAAGCTGACATAGAACCTGGTTGTGTACAGGTGTAATTAATCTAAACGGGGTGGGGGGGGGACCCGAGAGTTATTGGTATTTGACTTTGCAGTACTTTCTGAATTGTTTTCTTCAGATGTTGTTATATTTGATTATTCAAAGGTTAGTGGCAAGGGAAAGTGGTCCTAAGCACTTTAGCAAATGGGCTACAAAACACTCCGAGCAATGATGTTCTTAGAACAGGAACTTGGGCAGAGCCTAGTTTGTATCCGTTACCTACAAAGGGCCATTTAGAAATGGAAGGGCTGCCTCATCTCTTCCTGCTTTGCTGTTTGAAATTTCCCCACCATAGCCTGTCACTGTCTTCTGCCTTTACACTGGCAGAGGGCTCCGTTCCTTACCTCTCCATGGTCTCCTCTGTGCTCACATCTCTTCACCATGGACAGAAAGCCAAATGGACTTCCCTGAGCAGAAAGGGAGCGTTAGTGCCAACATCCTTTCCAGTAGAACTCAACCTTGGCCGGTCTTCTCAGCTCTTTACCTAGAGGTTTAGCTCTTCCCCCATCCATAACTACACTTACATGAGCGCTACCTTAGTGTGGATTTCCTTGTCTATAGATTTGTTCTTAATCCTTTATGTATCAAGAGTCACCCTGTTTATCTGTGAACTTTGCCTTTCCTTTATAGGATTGGCAGTGACAGGGCTGTGAGAGTGGAAATGTTATCTTGTTTTATAGCTTTTTTATATCATGTTTTATAGCTGTCTTGTAGACAGACAGAGGGGAGCCAGGACACAGCTCTTCTTGCTTGCGCTCAGACAGAAAGAGTTAAGCTGCTGAACATAAAGGGAGAGCCCGCCATGCAGCTGTGCGTGGGAGCGGCGGGAGCAGGTAGCAGAGTCAGACAGTATAAGACAGCTGCTGAATAAAACTGTCTTTCACCTGCCTATGCCCTGCTTTTCGCTCGAGTGTTCTTTGACCTGTCTGCCACTCAGCTACCCACTCCCTTAGGACCTCAGCATGGGCTGGAAGCTGACCCTGGGCCTCATATTATCCAACATCAAAAATGTGAAAGTTTGGGAAGAAGGAAAAACAACAATCTAGCTATGACCCAGAGCCCATTCTGTTAACATTTTGGTGTATTCCATTTTGTTTGTTTTTTAAGTATTGTTGATCTTATTCTGTCTCTTTTACTTATTTTTATTTTTATTTTTTCACCAAGATATTTCCATGTGTTAAAGTTCTTGAAAACATTTGTAATGGCTGCATAATATTTCATCATGTACCTGGACTAGGCTGTGGGAAGGAAGGAGGAACCAGAGTGAGGGGAATCCTTTAAATTAGTAAACATACCCTAGCAACAAGTGCCTGCCTCTGTAATTCATACGTATTTTGTTGATCCATCCCTTAGTTATCTACTTTGGGAATACAGAACACTTTATTAACTTTAGGTCTTTTATCTAGAAACACATTATCAATCAGTGTAAACATACTTTTAAAAGGGGCCTCTTTGAAAAACTTAGGGCTGTGATTTACTCTAGCTGTGCTGAATAAAAGAGAAGGAATTAAGTTTGCTATCTAATTTCATGCAGATAGAAAGCAGAAAGAGTGCTGTTGTTGGTGTTTAAAATGAAGTTTGATTAAAATTAAAAATTGAGAGGTTCTAAAAATAGAGCCCCTTATGCAGCACCTCTTATAGTCATTATGCTTAAAGAGGAGAGGTAAACTCAACCTTAAGTCGCTCTTGGAGATTACATAGCAGAATACCTGTAAATTGGAATCTGAATATGACTTTCCCCCTATATAGTGAAAAAGAGAGGACGCAAAATAGATCCAGTAAGTTTGAGGCAATCAGGTTGCTTCCATCTGAAGATCAGGTGACTCTGTTGTCGGCCTCTTTGCCCTGTTGTTCATCTTGACTGTACAACGCCCTGCTTTTGGGACCAGGGCTTGTGTTTGCTTGACCTCCCCCACCGAGAAAGTAAGAGGCAACACCACATCTGACAGGTCACTGGTAGGAGGCCAGTAGAGGACTGTGGATGCAGTGTTTTGCAATTGTCAAGTGGAGGTATTTACACGTTGTGGTAGCTTTTTAATTTACTGTTTTCTGTTAACACCAATAAATGTGCTTTGAGTTGGTAACAGATGTTTAGATAAATAAATGTATGTAAGTATGTATCTTACAAATTGCTTGGTCAGATGTTTGAGAAGTGTTGGATTAACCAGGTTTATTTATTGTTGAAATTCTTCAACATCTTTAATGTTCTAATGTGCATTTTTTATCTTCAAAGAGGGAGATCAGAGTAAGCAACATCTTCAGAAGTTATTTTGGCCACATAATCTCTTCCTAGGGGACCTTTGTTGATCTTCAGGGGCTTTTTTCATTTAGAAACATTGCAGCAGGAGCAGGATTTAATATCTGGGAGGTATAAATCAACGCTTCTCAAATTGTACTGTGATATGAATCACCTGGGGATCTTGTAAAGCTTCATCGTCTGATGGAGTAGGTCTGGCTGGGGTGGGGCCTGAGAATCCGCATTTCCCAGAAGCGCAGATGCTGCTGGTCCACAGACCACACTTGGAGGAAGTTTATAGATGACTGTTGATTACTGCTATCTAGCGATTAGCTGAGATAGGCCTGAGGAAGTTAGTATTTGCCAGGTGGTTTTAGTAGCATTCCAGGAGACTCTATGGGAGCTTCCTAATTAGCAGGGAGAACAGATTGAAAGTAGCTGATGACTGCTACTAAGTAAGGGGAATTTCCAGGGGAAGCCAGAGAACTAGAGATCCCCTTGAATTACGGAACATCTGAATGCACTTCTGGTGACCTGAGTGTGTGTACCGTATTTCTCCTTCTGGCTGAAGAGATCACTGGTTCTGCCTGCTGGGACTGTAGTGGGTCTTTGTGCCAGAGCAAAAAGTTGTGGGAAGGAGAGAAACAATCTGAGGAAAGATTATGAAGACTTACTAGAGAAATAAAGGCTGTCTAGACAGGTTAGAAGAAATAACTTAGTAGGCTAGAAAGAAGGTGGCAGGAGAAAACCTAAACCACTGTCAAAGAGTTGGGAAGTGTATAGTTAGGGCAACAAACTTGTCAGCATCAAAGCAGCCCAATACTGATTAGCCTCTTCCCATTAGACAGCGGGAAGCATGGGAGAAAGTGACCCTGTTCTGAAACCTGCACTTTGTGGAATTTGATTTCAAAAAATTAAGAGAAGTAATAGGGTACTATAGCTAGAAATATTAAAAGGTAATATAGCACATGATGTGAATGAAATTCTGATTCTCTAGTAACATTGTTGAAATGCATTAGAAAAGTAGAAGGAAGTAAAACAAGTCACTGTGGTTATCAAGTGAGCTTTTGATGGACCTGAGATTTTAAGAAGACTGGCATGCAAGAGGAAGGACTGACATGTGACCCAGAATCTACAGAGTTTCACCAGCCTGTAAGACTCAAGTGCCAGCTAACTGAGGCATTGTGAAATAAGTGAAGGATGACAAAGCTAACAATTTTATCTGTAATCAGTGCAAAAAAGAAGGAAGGCGTAGATCTTATGGCAAATGGCAAGGCATTAACAAATGAGCCACACTATTCTTATCTCTGTCAAGAGGGTAATTTTTAAAACTGAAATTGCAAAAGAAAGGCAGAGATAGAGTCCCTAAGTGTTCTAAATGACCTCAGGGGAGCTAGAAAAATGACCTTGATATTGAAAGTCTGCACATGGAATTATAGCACTGCTGTTAGGATTATTTGCAAGACTATAGAAGGTCTGTGTAATAACCCTGGAAGTGCAAGTGTTATGAATTTTATGAGTTGTCTGTGTGCAATTTTAGACTCCTGAGGTTAATTTCGATCCTCTCAAATTCCAAAATGAGTTATTAACTAAAATATTTGATAATGCTAAGGAAAATATGTGGTCATTACCAGGAAGTAGGTTTAGCGTCAATTACAGGATTTCTACTTGCCACTATCTAGGTAAAATGTTGGTTTATATAAAAATTGACTGGACTTAGGGTTATAAACAGTGGTGATGGCAGGTTGTTACACTGACAGAAGCCCATAGAAATTCTGTACCTATATGGGAAAGGACTCTGATCCCAGGAAACTAATAACAGTTGAATAGTTCCAGGTTAGCAATTCTAGACTCTCAGGTATGGGAAATGGGACCTAACCCTCTTGGGTCAAGCTGGTGAATGAAATAGCCCATGTCCAAAAGATGCTTGTTGGGAAATGCCTGGGAATGTTGCCAGGAGGAGAATTTTCTTTCTCACACATCCTATTTTCCCTTCGGACTAGGAGGAACCTTGGGTAAGAGGATTCTCTCTTGGTATGCAGAGAATTCTATTAGGGTCCCACTGGCCTTGCTTTGTGACAGGCACTCTGCCATGTTCTAGGGATGTGGGTGAAAAAGATGTAATCCTGTCCCTTGAGAAGCTTACAGTCTAGTAGGGGAGACCCACGTTCATGGACATAATAATGCTGAAATTTCCTGAGTGCTCAACAATAGCAATAGCTAACATTCTCCGAGCACTTGTTATATAGCAGGCTCTGTTCTAAGCTCTTTATATAATTTTACATTAGTAGTTCTCAAAGTATAGACCTGAGACAGGCAGCATCAGGATCCTTTGGGAACTTGCTAGAATTGCAGACTCTGAGGCTTCACCCCAGACCTACGGAACCAAAATCCATGGGTTGGAGCTTGGCCGTCTTTTAAATCAGCCCTCCAGGTGTCTCTGATGTCTGATGCATGCTGAAGTTTGGAAATCACAATTTTAAGTCATTTATTCTTTACAACAATTTTAAAAGAGTTTATTTCATTTAAAGAGGAGAAACAGAGGCACAAAGAAGTTAAATAACTTGTCCAAGGATATAACTTTTAAGTGGTACTGATGAGCTTTGACTCTAAGCAAGGTGAACCCGAGAACTTCACTCCTTTTTTTTTTTTTTTTGGAGACGGAGTCTGGCTCTGACACCAGGCTGGAGTGCAGTGGCGCAATCTTGGCTCACTGCAACCTCTGCCTCCTGGTTTAAGTGATTCTTCTGCCTCAGCCTCCTGAGTCGCTGGGACAACAAGCCATGCACCACCATGCCTGGCTAATTTTTGTGTTTTTTAGTAGGAACGGGGTTTCACTGTGTTGGTTGGGATGGTCTCGATCTCTTGACCTTGTGATCTGCCCACCTCGGCCTCCCAAAATGCTGGGATACAGGCGTGAGCCGCTGTGCCCGGCTGAGAACTCTTATCAGTGACGCAAGGCTGCCTCTCAGGAGGAGAGGGTGCAATGCGCAGAGGAAGGAACTGGAAACTGTGGAAGGTGAAGAGCAGTAAGGAAGGTATTAAAAGAGTTAGACTTTTTGTTTCATTTATAAACATTTAATGAAAATTAGCTATACAGAATGCATCATGTTGGACACTGTGGACATTTATAAGTACGAGAACAATATAGACCCTATCTTTTAAGATTCTTGTAATGAATCAGGGGAAATTCAAATGTAAATAAGAATCTGGAATCTAAAATGCTTTAGAAGCACATAAGTTCTAACAGGAGATTTGAGCATATGAATACATTTTTACAATCTGTGTGAAAATTTAAACATGAGGAGAAAGGCATTCTAGGAGGAGAGAGTATTATGTGCAATATTCAGATATTTGAAACAATACTTTATAGTCATGGATTTACTATGCTTTGTATATTTGATTTTTTTTTTTTTTTTTTTTTTTGAGACGGAGTTTCGCTCTTGTTACCCAGGCTGGAGTGCAATGGCGCGATCTCGGCTCACTGCAACCTCCGCCTCCTGGGTTCAGGCAATTCTCCTGCCTCAGCTTCCTGAGTAGCTGGGATTACAGGCACGTGCCACCAAGCCCAGCTAATTTTTTGTATTTTTAGTAGAGACGGGGTTTCACCATGTTGACCAGGATGGTCTCGATCTCTCGATCTTGTGATCCACCCGCCTCAGCCTCCCAAAGTGCTGGGATTACAGGCTTGAGCCACCGCGCCCGGCTGTATATTTGATCTTTAGCATCAGTTTTCTGTAGTCAAGGCTTGTCTAGATATTTATAGATTGAAAATTCCCAATTTAAAAGGAGTTAGTGAAACTAATTGCTCCTTTTTCATTTGCACATTTGCATTTTTAACCACTTTGTTAAGGTATGCTTGTGTACAACTTGAGTTTGGAATAAGTATACACCTGTGAAACTTCGCCACATACCTATCCGTTACCTGCAAAAGTTTCCTCCCATCTCTTTTTTTTTTTTTTTTTTTTTTTTTTTTTTTGGAGACGGAGTTTCGCTCTTGTTACCCAGGCTGGAGTGCAATGGCACGATCTTGGCTTACCGCAACCTCCGCCTCCCGGGCTCAGGCAGTTCTCCTGCCTCAACCTCCTGAGTAGGTTGGATTACAGGCACGCGCCACCATGCCCAGCTACTTTTTTGTATTTTTAGTAGAGACGGGGTTTCACCATGTTGACCAAGATGGTCTCGATCTCTTGACCTTTTGATCCACCTGCCTCGGCCTCCCAAAGTGCTGGGATTACAGGCTTGAGCCACCACGCCCAGCCCCTCCCATCCTCTTTATTATTATTTTTTTGTGGTAAGAACACTTAACATAAGATGTACTCTCTCAGCAAACTTTTTAAGTATACAATACAGTGTTGTTAACCATAGGTGCTTTGCTGTATAGTGTTTCACTGGGACTTACTCATCTTATATAATTGGAACTTTGTATCCTTTAACTAGTACTTCTAGTTTTGTTTTAATATTAGGTCAAAGTAACTTTTGGCTACCATTTCTTGCCTTCATGTAACCCAAGTAGAGTTGGTATTGTGCCTTAAATAGTTTTGGAGGAAATAGTCTTAAATTGCAATGGGAGATAATTTTGATTCAAAATTAAGAGCTCTTACCAATAACTGGTTAAGCACTAGAATATATCGCTTGGGGGCTTATATAGCTCTTCCTGTTCTGTAAAGTTTGATAATCCAGACCAGGATTGGCCGACCTCTTCTGTAAAAGTCCAGATGGTGAATACTTTTGGTTTTGCTGGCCACTATGTAACTCTGCTGTTGCAGCAGGAAAGCAGCCAGAGTTGATACATAAACACACAGTGTTCCAATAAAACTTTATTTATGAAAACAGGTGACAATAGGGTTTCATCTGTGGGCTCCTAATTTCCGTCCCCACTGTCTCACATAGTTTAGAGGAAGGCCTGGTGACCCCCGGAGGTCCGTTCTGCCGCTACATTTCTGAAGCTCTTTGTACATTCTAGTTGAGTAATTAAAATAAAAAGTGGAACAAGTATCCTGAATTCTTCCTTTCATCAGAAGACTCTACACTATCACCTTTATTGTTCTGCAGCTTTAAAAAATTTATGTACAAATTGAAAAGACACATTTAGGACAGTGATTTATTTTCAGATGCTGAAGAAGAGAAGAAAGTTGGCTACTTCAAGATTTGCTTCTGTCACTCATTTCTGACTTGTGAGTAACGTGGGAAGCAAAAAGAGAACATTTTTCCTGTTGATGACCCTATACAAACAACTTTCTTATTTTTCACTACAAAGGAATAATTGGTATTGAAGTTGGATCATTAAGCTTATAATTCATTCAGTATATAAAATTTAGTCAGGTGCAGTGACTCATATAATCCCACTACTTTGGAAACCTGTGGGGCAAGAATTGCTTGATCTCAGGAGTTTGATACTAGCCTGGGCCACATAGCGAGACCCTGTCTGTACTAAAAATCAAAAACTAGCCAGGCATGGTGGTGTGCACCTGTAGTCCCAGCTACTTAGGGGGCTGTGGTGGAAGGATTGCTTGAGTCCAGGAGATAAAGCCTGCAGTGAGCCATGATTGTGCCACTGCACTCCAGCCTGGGAGACAGAGTGAGATCCTGTTATAAAAAGATTACACACACACACACACACACACACACACACACACTTTATAGAGTTGTATCTACCCCCTGTCTATATACTCTGCTTGCTCTGTGTGCACCATGTGCACACTCTGCACTCTCTGTGGATGACCACTTAAGGCAGGGATGGAAATGAGGAAAAGAATAGGTGGGGATTGGAGTGGGGTGGTGATGGCTATGGGTTTCATGGGTTTGGAGGTGGTAATATCATGCTTTACTACTTGGCAGTTATCAGACAGTGAGATGTTGGAAATAAATCACTACTGACTGGTCAGCTCCTCCTCCACATTGATGGTCCTAGATCTGTAGAAGGCATGACTCCCTCAAGGGGTTAGGTTGGTTGAGAAGAAATGGCATATACCTGCAAATGGTGCCAAGGGCACTATATTTTAGTGGCAGATATGGAAAGTGCTAGAACATTTGGGGGAAGAGATTAATTATGGGAGGCTCAGGGCTTGATTGGGCTTCATGTAGCATTGTGTGGATTGACTGTAGGGCAGAATGGAGAAATATAGAAAAGTGCACAGAGCAGAGATCACGGCAAGGGCTCAGGCACAGAGGGAGAATGCACATGGTTTGTCTCATAAAAATGAGACAACCTGCCTGGCTGAAGCAGAGTGTCTGTAGGGAAGTGCAGCAGGAACTCTGTAGACAGGTAAGGAAGGTGTGGACCAACAGGTTAAAGACTTGGAATACTGTGAGCACTCAGGGAGAGTAAACTTAAAAATATATATTTGTTGTATTAAAAATATGGTGACAAGTAAGGAGGTGTTTTTGGGAGATTAATTTGTGTGTGAAGATGCTAGAGACCTGAGTGGGCAGGAAAGCTATTAGAGTCATTCTGTTGTGCAGCCTGAGAAGGTTATGCAGGGGCGATGCAGCTTTTAGCAAAGAAATAATTGCAGCATTTTGAGATAATGTTTGAATAATTTTTGAGACTACATTTGTGGGGAGGAAGAAGGTCATTATTCTTTTTTTAAAGAATCTTTTTATTTTGAGGTAATTTTAGACTTAAAAGTTGCAGAAGTAGTACAAAGGGAGTTCACTTATAAGCATCACTCAGCTTCTCCAAATGTTAACAATTCTGCATAACCACCAGCACAGTTGTCAAAACCAGCTCTGATCCACACGATTGACTGAAATACAGACGTCATTCACATTTGCCAGGCGTCCTGCTAAGGTCTGTATTCTAGTCCGGGATCACACAATGCCTTTAATTGTCTGGCACTTTTGCTCTCCTCCCATCTGGATAGCTCCTCAGTTCTTATTGGTCTCTGTTAACCTTGACAGTTTTAGCAAAGTACAGGCCAGTTATTTTGAGAAATGTCTGTCAATTTAATGTTGTTTGATATTTTGTCATTATATTCAGGTATGCATTTTGACAAAAATACCACAAAAGCACCTTTCTCAGTTCATCATATGAGGAGGCAGATGATGTCAACATGTCTCATGATAGGCGATAATTTTTATCATTTGTTTAAAGTGGTGTGAGCTAAGCTCCACTGTAAAGTTCTTATTTTTTTCCTCTGTATTTACTAAGTATTTCTGTGGGAGAGACTTTGATACTTATGCAAATATCCTGTGTCTCATTGTACTTTGGTCCACCAATGTTAGCATCTATTGATGACTCTTGCCTGCAACATTTATTACTATGGTGTTTGCCTAACGGTGGCTTTCTGTTTTCTTCTTTTTACTGCATTTAGTAATTAAAATAATCCCATAAGGAAAGGCTGTCCTTTCTTCCTGATCCTCATTCATTTATTTATCAATTACTTGTATCAGTATGGACTTGTGGTTATTCATTTTATGAATTATAATTCAATAATTTTATTCTTTATTTTGCTGCTTAAATCATCCCAGATTTGGTCAATGGGAGCTTCTTCACATTGGCTTCTATGGGGAGGGTCAGTCTTGGAGTCCAGTTATGACTGGTTGAGTTCTTGTTATTAAGAGTAGGGAATTCAGTGACAAGTGGAGATAAGAAAGCAGGCTAACTGAACCACTTTTCCTAAATCTTTAGTTACTTAATTCCCAAATTTTAAAGGTTTTTCTGTGATTGCATTAACCAGGGAAGTCAATTTTGCTAGACAAAACTATTCTCTTGTTTGTAAACACAACCCCAAAAAAATTTGTCCCAAGAACTGAGTAAAATCAAATTGATGAAACTTTGGAGTTTGTTTCTGTTTTATCTGTTGTGTATATTTTCCCTAGTGTTCTTGCTGATTTATTTCCCTAGCAGTGAAATGTTTACGAAATGTTTATAAGTATTCCTTGAACCCACTTTCATTTTCTACTTAGCTTTTAAGTACGGAAACATGTTTCTGCTGGAACAGAGCTCCTTAATAATGGGAAGTCAAAATTAAGTTTAATGCTGTGCACGCCATTAAGAGGGTAGACTCTTTCTAAAGGTATGTAGGTTCTATCCCAGTGTGTAGACATGGAGATACTTTAGCTTAGGGCTATGTCTAGGATGGGTTGTGTGGAAAACACATACCACATGAGCAAGTGCAGGATGGGATTTGCTGAACCAGTGAATTTTTGTTCTATACAGGCCACTTGGAGGTGCCCACACAGATCCCCATGCTGTTGGTAAATGACAGTACCTCTCCTTCATTCAGCAAGCCATATAAAGGAGGTGATGTCTGAGCAGTGCTCCAAGCCCCGTAGCTGAAGTGGATGAGGAGAGGTTCAATTTGCCATTCTCAATGACTTATTTTTAGTTCTCCTGAAACCTGGCTGCACCTTAGAACCACAAGAAAAATTTGAGAAAAGCCTGCTCAGGTCCTCCTCCTAGAGATTCTAATTCAGTATGTTTGGGGTGGGTCCTTAATACCCGTTTTATTTGTTTTTCTTCAGCTTACCAGATGGTTCTGTTTACATCCAGAGTTGAGAACCACTGGGTCTAGCAGATTCTATTTGTGACTTCTTACTGAAGTTAGATGCACTTATTTGTCACATTACTTTTTATTTTTTTAAAGACAGAGTCTTGCTTTGTCACCCAGGCTGGAGTGCAGTGGCGTGATGTTGGCTTACTGCAACTCCCACCTCCCAGGTTCAAGCACTTCTCCTGCCTCAGCCTCCCAAGTAGCTGGGATTACAGGGACCTACCACCATGACCAGCTAATTTTTGTATTTTTAGTAGAGACGGGATTTCACCATGTTGGCCAGGCTGGTCTTGAACTCCTGACCTCATGATCTGCCCGCCTCGGCCTCCCAAAGGGCTAGAATTGCAGGTGTGAGCTACCACATCTGGCCCTCATAACTTTTAAATTATCACATTCTATGTTAAGAGACATGTATGGGACGATAACTGCAGCTAGGTTGCAAACTTGGGCGGACTTCTTAACCTCTTTAATTTTGTCGTCTGCAAAATAGCACTAATTATAGTACCTACCTCATAGGTTTTCAAGTATTAAGTAATGTGATGCATGCGAAATATTTAGTATAGGCTGGGTGTGGTAGCTCACGCCTGTAATCGCAGCACCTTCGGAAGCTGAGGTGAGCAGTTTGCTTGAGCCCAGGGGTTTGAGACCAGCTTGGGCAATAGGGCAAAACCCTGTCTCTACAAAAAATACAAAAATCAGCTGGACATGGTGGTACATGCCTGTAGTCTTAGCTACTCTGGAGGTTGAGGTGGGAGGATCAGTTGAAACTGGGAGTTTGAGGCTGCAGTGAGCTGTGCTTGCACCGCTGTACTCCAGCTTGGATGACAGTGAAAGCCTGTCTAAAAAAAAAAAAAGAAAAGAAAAGAAAAAGAAAAAAACACCAAAAAAATCTCTGGCACACAGCAGAAACTCAGTTACTATTACTTAATAATGTTCAGCATGTTATCATAGAGTGACGTGAGCCACCGCACCTGACCCAGTATCCCCACTTTGATGACTGGGTAATTCTCAAGTTTATAATCTGGCTGGGATTCTGTCCTTTTAACCTTGATCAAGCTTTGGTTGAGATGTAAGTTTATTCGGGGCTTAAGAAGGGCCCACAAGTTCTTGTGTTAAGAATCTGTTGGGCAGCTTAATAGATCATAGCCTTTATTATTTTACTTTATAATCCCTCACCTAGTGCCTGCTAGTTATGCAGCTTTTGAGCTTCCTGAGTTTGTAAGAAGTTCAAGTGTACTTATTCCATCTTCATATCCTGCCTGATAACCCAGAATAGGAAAAGGGACAGTGGCTGAAGTTGGCAGAAAGTTGTATCATGAACTTAATTCTTGCATTATCAATACATTTGGGAGTTCTTGTTGGTTCATGTTAGTAAAAGGGCAGGTAGTACTTCTGTAGTGACTGAAGTGATTCAGTCCTTTTTCTTTATTTCTGTCACCCCTTAGTAGCCTAAGTACGTCAACTGAGTCTAAGGATAGGGTTAAGGCATCACCTTTAAAAACTGATGAAAACTGTGCCTCTTTTAAGGGCTAATGGAAAATATGCCTTAAGTCTATTACACTGTTTAGCAAGATATTTTTAGTAACTCTGGAATGAGTTCCATGCTTGCTTCAGAGTCAGCTTCATGAACTATTATACTTTAATATATACCTGACTTTAAAAAATGTAATATATGGTTGCTAACCAATTATTTTTTGAATTATGCCATTATTTTTTTCTGGAAGTCCATTTGTTAATATTGAAGGATTGCAATTTACTAATTCACATTTAAAATATGAGGTTTGCCTATAATCAGTTAGGGAACCATTTTCCAGGTTCATTAAAATGGAAAGGAGGAGAAATAAATTTGATTTAAAAATCTGTTTTCATTTGTGTTGTTAGTATTCTCATCTCTCTGGGATATATATGTCTTTCAGGAAAGAATCATTGCATCCAACTTAAGTAATTCTAGGAAATTGAAAATATAGAGGACAAAGGAATCATTGCTTTGGGCATTATATTTGGTGAGATTATGGTGGGCACCATTTAAGAGAAGATACCCTGCTGACCAGCCATCTAAGATTGCAGAGCAAATTGATAGGGAGATTAGGATGAAGAAAAAGAATTCATGGGCTTAATAGGTTCTTTAGATCCTATGCCTTCTGGCAAATCGGTTTTCTAAATTAGGGATGGTATCTTGTCCATGTTTGTGTTTCTGGAATTTCCCACAGTGCCTGGTGCTCAGCTGAGTAAGAGCTTCAAAAATGAAATGAATGGAAGTAAGTTGCCACAGGAGTGATGAGATGAACCCCAGGATGCCGAAAGGAAAAATAAAACCAAGGGATTCCAATATAGGATGAAAACAGCTGAGTAATTGTATATCAGGGAGAGAATGTTAAAATGGAAAGAGGAGGGTGTTTGCAAGGCCGTTTTTGGAGTATGCTTGCCAATAAATGCCGGGAGGGCAGATCTTGAGTGATTTACAGCAGCAGTTAAGATGGCCCATGGTGTTCCTCTGATAAAATTAAGTAACAGTTCTTTCCCAGTACCTGCTAAAAATGAGGTAATGGATGGAATATTCCCTGTGTTCTTTTTTTCTTAAACCTTTGGCCCTTGCTATTTTGGTTCAGTACTGAAAACTAACATAAAGTGGTCTCTACGGAAGTACAGTTACCGTAGTTGTTTTAAGTTTAGGGAGTCAGTGCTTGACTGAGCTCGGCAAAGCTCTCTGGCTCCCCATGCTCAGCTAACAAGTTTGAGAACCGCTGTCCTAGAGCATTAATGAAACAAAGCTCCCCTGGGACCAGTGAAGAGAGGGCTTCAAGGGAGTTCCTGACAGCCAGTCTGGGAATTGTGTCCTGTAAAAGGCAGTTATTATGTTGAGCTTGTTGAGTCGCTGAGGGCCAGTAGCTTATCTAATACTGCTATCTATTCAGTAAAGAAGAACCCCATTGCTTTATTTACTCACCTTACCTACTTTTTGAGACAAGCCATCCATGAGGGAGCTTTCTGTTAAGTGGAATTGTGTGAGTGTAACACGATTATGTAGACAGCCAGATTCCGGTTGGCAGCAGCCAGGAAGGGAAGTGGCTTTTCTTCTGTGAAAATGCACCTGCCCATTTTTTTTTTTAAACTAGATTATATAAACTATTTGCTTTTCTGAGCTGATTCAGGCAATTAGATGAGTAATAAACATTGTCATTTCTAGTCTGCCATAGTGATTTTAAAAGTCTACCTGTTTAGAGAAAAAAAAATAAATTGTGATTTAAAACAATTTTGAATTGTTCAGTATTTCAATAAGGGACTGCATTTCATAGGCTCAGGGTACATGAGGCATAGGTGGGGCTGATTGGGAGTACATTTGGACAAGAGTAGAAGGCTCGAATTAAAAATGGGCTCTCTACCTTATAAAATTTATTTTATTTGAATCAAGCTACTCATCTTTAACAGGGTATCAACTGGCATTTCTGGGTAAAGAGTTGATACATTTTATTTTAGTTTAGGAGAAGTGTGAAGGCCATGTGGCCTAGAGAAGGGGCAGAATGGAAACTCTCATTTTAGACTAAAGTTTAGTAGAAGGTTCAGATGCTGGAAAGTGAAGACTGGAGGGTATGTTTTGTACATTTAGCAAATTTTTCTATGACATGGAGGCGGCAGGCTGAAAAGCTATAGGATCTCAAAAGATAGCAAGCCTTAGAATAGAAATGTAAAGAGCTTTTAAACATAGGTTGGAAGTTCAATAAATGTTAGTTTCTCTGTTCTTTTTTTTATATTGCAATAGGAAATGATAATAGTTCTCTATTGTGCTTAAGCCTATGTGGGTGATGGTGCTGTTTCCTGGATCATTAGGCAGGAAAAATTAGCTCCTGCAATTCAAATCATTCAGCTAATACTTACTAAGTTCATACAGTTATAGAAATACCTAAATAAATGAGTAGAAATGTAAACATCTTTATGCACAATTGTGTGCTAGATGCCATAAAAGCAAAGCAGTATAAGCTCTCAGCACTCCCTCAAGGAGCTTATGGATTCCTTGGGGCAAATGCACATACAGAAAAACTGCAAACAATACCACAATGCTGAGCATCCAGGCACTGCAACTGAATAGTAGCAAAAACAGAGCTCCAAAGAGGAACACACTCCAGCAGGAGGAGATTCATGCAGGAGTCTACTGCACAAAACTGAACTTCAAGTCCGGTGGGATTCTGGGAATCATCAAGGAAGATGGAGGGCTTTTAACATGAAGACTGACGTGACTAAAGGCAGGGTTATGAGTGGCAGGTTCTTCTAACAAGTAGGTCTTGCTAAACTGAAGAAGCCTTGTTGGGAGTTGGAAAGAATATTGGAAATCTTAAGGCAGACTGTGGTGAGCCAGAGGATATGGATTAACTCAGATAAGCAATAGGGACCCTCTGTAAGTCAAAGGGGTGATTTAGGGAGATTTGCTTAGTTGAGATTTGAAGGATGGCCTGCAAGGGATTTGACTAGAGAGCAGAAAAATCCACTGGGAAGCTGAAGCAGGTATTTGGGTGTATAGTGATGAAGGCCTGAGTTAGAGTGAGGAAAAGGAAAGGAGAAATGGAATCCAAAACACATCAAGAATAAAGTGACTGATCTACGAAAATGCCAGTCTTCCTATTGTACTTCTGCTGGGAACCATTCAAGTGGACTATCCTGTCCTGTTATTACAAATGTTGACCAGATATATTTACGTTGAGTGAAAATAAGCATACTAAGACAGGAGGGACCATGATTTGAGATTCAAGCTCTTTTTTTTTTTTTTTTTTTAGCAGAGGCCTGCCCCTGCCACTATTGCTCATGTTTTCCTTTTTGGGTACAAAAGTTTATTTGGTTCTAACTATTTTTTTTTCTTTGTTTTAATATAGACTCTATCGAGAAGAATATCCAATCCGTACCTTGAACATACACCTTCGCAGGTATGTTTCTTTTCTCTTTTACTGCATTTTCTATAATAGTGATTGACAAATTCTGATGTGCAATTCTCAAATTATAGTTGTTCCCTTTGCTCCTGACCACACAGAGTTTTGCAGGGATGCTGCAGTCATCATATCACCTTCTCCACCAGGGATGACGCAGCAAAGTGTTTGAGATGCTCTGATCGTTGTCATGATGCATGATATTCACGAAATAGTGAAAAAATTATGTTCCCATCTTCCAGGTTCTTACATGAATGCATTATTAATGGGGCAGGGCATATATATATATAATATAAATATGATATAATATAAACATATCTATTGTTAAAAATCCTGTATTTTACCAATAACATATATTTTACACTGAGTTTTGTGTAAAAGGAGATTGACTTCCTCGTTGTTTATCATTGTGTTGCAGTACAGAATCAGTCAACAAAGGGTTGCATTTTTTAGGCTAATGGGAGACTGTGAGCTTTATGAGGGCTGAGACCTTTTCTACCTTCTTCACCACTGTATCCCAGCATCAGGAAGAGACCTGACACTTGACAGCTGCTCATTATGTGCTTTTTGAATGACTGAGTGAATGACCATTGTACACTGTCAGAACTAGTCAAGTGTCAGCTGACTCACACTGCTTCCTTGGTAATAATTTCTGTCATCTGGCTTGTTCAAGCTTTGTTTTTTGTTTTTAATAGTTTTAACATGTTAAAAAATATTTGCTTCCCTTCTTACTTCCTTACCAATTTGTGTTTAGGAGATGATATCAGGAAAATTAAAGAAGTAAAAAGATAGGATTGATGCTCCCAGTCAGGTCATAATCATTATATTATCAATTTGTTTGCCATGAGAGAAGTACATTTTGGCCAGGTACATTTGCTCACACCTGTAATTCCAGCTCTTTGGGAGGGCAAGGTGGGCAGATTGTGTGAGCCCAAAAGTTCAAGACCAGCCTGAGCAGCATAGGGAGATCTGTCACTTCAAAAGAACAAAAATACAAAATACAGATATTAGCTGTGCTTGATGGCTTGTGTCTGTGGTTTCAGCCACTCAAGAGGCTGAGGTGGGAGGATCGATTGAGCTTGGGAGGTCGAGGCTGCAGTGAGCCATGATCTTGCCACTGAACTCCAGCTTAGGTGACAGAGCAAGACCCTTCTGGAAATATATATATATATATATATATATATATATATATATATATATGGTACATAAAAAGTTTACCAAGAAAAAAGTAAAACGATGTAGGCATATACCCCTAATATATATCAATGTTCATTATCCTTATGAAGACAGCTAATTTTCATTTAGCCCCCTTTGCTTGTGAAACAACATTGTGCTTTGGAGAAAGGTGCTAGTTATAGAGAAGAAGGTAGTATTATAAAGTAGGACCTAGCCACCTCTAGATCTAAGAACTACCTTTCTTCATCCTCCAAGAATCGGAGACCCATATGGGGGAATTAGAAGATTAAAAGAAGAAGTTAAATGAAATTTTTATCTGATAGATGGAATCATGAAGTAGATGAAACCAGATACTTGGAATCGACTATGAACTCCGCAGCTGAATGAAGCTGAAGAGTAAAGCAGCCTGCTGTCAAATTGTGTCATGGTTTGAGATGTTCACTAGATAGGGAAGAAAATTATTTTTCCATCTTCTAAGACCTGTGTATGTTTGCATTCTCAATATGCAGACTTAATACATAATATAAATCCTTCAATTTGCTGTATTGGTATAAATATCGTATTTAAAAACAGTGGATGTTTTACACTGAAAATTTTGTATAAAAGAAAATTATTTATAATTGTAGTTAAATAAAGCAGGTTAGCATCTGGAGAGTAGTTATAGCTTAATAGTGCAAGTGGACCTGTAGCTAAAATAAAATAAGATAGTTATAGGCTTTATAGCTATCTTGGCTAAAATATGTCTCGGCCATGCAAACTTGGCTATGTATGATTTTATATATATAGTATGGTTTTGGTAGGTCACAAATTGTCACATTATTATTTTATATTTACAGTGACTGTCTTTTCCATTTAGATTTACGGAGAGAATTCTTCTTGTGCAGGAAGAGCACTGAGGAATATTATTTTCGTTCAAGCAGCTGACCTGATAAAGGACAGAGTGAACCTCAAGGGGTTTTACAGGTAGCACAGTTTTCTAACACCTTGTCAGAAATTCTCTGTGATAAAAAAAAAAAACCTGTGTTAAAATTGTAACTTTGATCAAAGAGAGGTAGACAATATTAGTAGTAGGAGGGTTTGTTTGTTTTATTAAAGAAACTGTTGGTGACTTTTCATTAAACTTATTTGTGCATTCGTTTGCAGTTAGATTCCAGTTCTGAGATTAGGGTACGGAATTTCCAACCGCAAGTGTGGATGAGCTCCTAATACAGTCTCCGCTCTGCTTCCTGAGATGTGATATATTGCAGGGGGTGAGGGAATGGTGCTACATTAGGTACTTTAATAAATATAGGTCCCCTCTTTAGGGACCTTATTGAGGCTCTGAAAGGGATGGCAGGTGTCCACCTTGACAGAGGTATGAGAGTAAACAGGTGGGTAAATGGCCAGTTTTAAAGTACAGCTGGACCAAGGCATGGTCACTTTGAAAACTTGATGCGCATGTTTTCATTTCATGGAACTGTTTAAAGAAAAAAACCAAAAGTAATTTATTAGCCTTTTGTTTTGCCACACCAAATGATGCCAAAACTATGAAAGAAAACAAAAAGAAAAACCACTACCATTTATCACTATTCTATTTCAAAGAAATGACCTGTAATACCCATCAAGAGTAGGAAGAATACTCAGAATTCATGACACTAAAAATGTAGGAAGTTCTCAGAGTAAAGGATGTTCCTTTATGTTAAATAAACTTAGCTTTGTGATAAATTCATTATAATATTCCTGTTTTTTTCTGTTTGCTGCAGATGGAAAAATTTTATCATGGCTTGGATTTTTGGGATAGTAATTCCCAGACTGTTGGAGTAAGACAACCTCCTTTGTACTGAGGCGTAATTTTGGTATAGTTAAATGCACAAATCTTAAGTGTACAACTTGAACTTTTATTTATTACACATCTGTGTAATCATTATCCATTTAGTCACTATTCAGATACAATGGATTTTCATACCTCAGAAAGTTTCTTTATGCCTCTTTTCAGTCAGTAACCATTTCCTGAAACCACTTTTTAACATCACAGACTTAACAGAATCTATATTTTTCTGAGCCATTAATTGAGCAAAGTGTGAAGTGTGGGGAGAAACCACAGTGAATTAACACTTTAAGCATATTTAATCAATCGCATTAGCATTTACATAGGTTTTGAAAACTATGCTACAGGCTAGACTTACCTATTCTGTTTACAAACAACGCTTTTGTGTGTATGGACTTGTGGAGCTTTCTAAAAAGCTCCAAGACCCACCCTTTTCCTCCCATTAGGGGTTCATAGCCCAAGATCTGAGAACCACAAGGTTAGAGCCCAGACCAAATAGGACAGGGAGTAAAAGGGCTGTGTTGGTTGGACGACTTCACATAGAAACTCACTTTAATAGAAATTCCATTTGACCCGGCAATCCCATTACTGGGTATATATCCAAAGGATTATAAATCATTCTGCTATAAGGACATATGCACACAAATGTTCATTGCAGCACAGTTTATAACAGCAAAGACCTGGAACCAACCCAAATGCCCATCGATGGTAGACTGTACAGGGAAAATGTGGCACATATACACCATGGAATATTATGCAGCCATCAAAATCGATGAGTTCGTGTCCTTTGTAGGGACATGGATGAACCTGGAAACCATCATTGTCAGCAAACTGACACAAGAACAGAAAATCAAACGTCTCATGTTCTCACTCATAGATGGGTGTTGAACAATGAGAACACATGGACACAGGGAGGGGAGCACTACACACTGGGGTCTGTTGGGGGGAAATAGGGAGGAACAGCAGGGGGTAGGGAGTTGGGGAGAGGTAGCATGGGGAGAAATGCCAGATATAGGTGATGGGGGGGAAGGCAGCAAATCACACTGCCACGTGTGTACCTGTGCAACAATCTTGCATGTTCCTCACATGTACCCCAAAACCTAAAATGCAATTTAAAAAATAGATAATGCCATCACCTCTAGAAACATCTGACTTCTCCTTTTTTAAAAAAAACTAAATTTATAGGTATAAGTCTTTGAGTATAGCCATGAGCAAGCTCACAGGATTCATTTTATTTACATCAGGCCATTTGTAAGGTCGATCCTTATTCTCATTTTTTTTCCCTTTATTGTTCCTCCATAGATAGAGATTGAAAAAGGATTGAGAGATGCACGTTAATCAGGTTCATGGAAAAAGAGCCATGTATCCAAATTAGAACAGGTTTAAGATTTGATGGGAAGAGAATGGGGGAGAGCATGTGTTTTCCTGTGATCTAGCCAGAACCAGCATTCTTTTGTAATCTAAGGACTGGTTAATATTCTGGGTTTAAACATGAAGTGCTCATGTGATTGCCTAGGGATGAATCATTTTCATTTGTCTGGTAGTAAATTGAGGTAAAGTATTCCCCATATACCACATGAGAACTCACTTTCAAAACTTTGAAATGTTTTTTATTCACTTTGTACTGTGGGAAGAATCACAGTTTCAGAGACTCTATTTCTTTTGCACAGTAAGTCACTAAATCCCATCACCTGATTTATATTTAAGATTTGTATCTGCATTACTCTGAATTAATTGCTAAAAATCTAACTAGAGACAGGAGGAGGCTAAGAGAAATCAAATGTTCAGCTTCAGAGACTGGGTAAATTCCTGTTTTGTTAAGCAGTCATAGGGGTTTTGAGTTAATCATTCCCATATCACAGCGTTGCTACCTAATATTGAAACTGGAGTTAGATCTGCATGTATTTGGAGCAGTTTCTGGATTGAGTACAAGACTGAAAATCACTGCGGGTAGGAACTGCTGTCTGTGTTTAGATTGCTCTGTTCCAACCAACTCTGTTTTCTTTCTCAGTGCTCTTCCCTACGTCCTGTAGATTTAGGTATTTTGACCAGATTGTTGTAGGCATGGGGACAAGGCATTAAATGCAGAGGCAATGCCGCCTCATTTTGAGTGAGCCCTTCCCAGTGAGAAGGGGAAGCTGGGAGATTGGATCTTTGTTGTCACCAGCATCACCTGAGAGCCTGTTAGGAATGCAGAATCTGGCAGGGTGTAGTGGCTCATGCCTGTAATCCCAGCACTTTGGGAGGCCAAGGGGGGGGGTCGATCACCTGAGGTTAGGAGTTCGAGACCAGCCTAGCCAACATGGGGAAACCCTGGCTCTACTAAACTACAAAAATTAGCTGAGCGTGGTGGCAGGTGCCTGTAGTCCCAGCTACTGGGAGGCTGAGTCAGGAGAATCACCTGAACCCGGGAAGCAGCGTTTGCAGTGAGCCAAAATCACACTGTTGCACTCAGACCTGGGCGACAACTCGGTCTCAAAAAAAAAAAGAAATGTGGAATCATAGGTGCCACCCAGTCTTACCGTATCAGAATTTATACTTTAACAAAACCGCCCAGGTGACTCCTAAGCAGAGTTTTGAGAAGCCCTGTTCTAAGAGGCTTCATCCTTATCACCTGTGAACAAACAAGCAGCTGTGTCCATCTGGCCACCTTTAGAGTTTGACAGTTTTGTTTGTTTAATAAATGTTTTATTGTGTGCTTTCATAGTCCAGGTAATGTCAGACACTCAGAGCAGGCTTAGGAGCTGCATTGTTTTGAGAATATGAATTAAGGTGATACAGTGTTTAATCCATGAGATAAAAGTGCTTTCAAAGCCCTGAGATGCTGGCTAATTGGCAGAGGTGTTAAGGAATTAGTTAATTAACTCTGAACCTTTAACATGAAAGGTATCCTATAGAATTAGAAGTTAATCTTGACTGTTTGGTCTAATTGCCTGTTTTGTTGCCATCTGTTTTCTCATTTTCTCTCAAAAAAAAAAATCCATATATTTCACCGTTAATCTTTATGAGGCCTTATGCTAACATGCCTCTGAACATGTCTAGAATTGGCCTAATTGCCTCAGAGTGTCTTTCAAATAGTGACACTTTACAAAATATATTCTAGCTTTTGATGAAAAGTTAGGATATTTGATCAAATATCTCAACAGAAAAGTTTACTACTTTATTTTTCTTCACCGCAGAAAATGTAGTACTCATGGCAGTTCATATTGTTGGTTATGGAGTGATTCTAGGGTATTTGTAACTATGCTAATCAAAAGAGACAGCAAAATAGGCAATAGTTTTCTACTTTAGGAATACAAATACGTGTTGGCATCTCTTGGTCCTTCAGTACTGCATATAAAGATAGTTATTATATGATACATTATTTTTAAAAAACATTTTGGCCAGATGCATGGCTCACACCTGTAATCCCAGCAGTTTGGGTGGCCAACGCGGGTGGATCACTTGAGCTCAGGAATTTGAGACCATCCTAGGCAACATGGCAAAACCCAGTCTCTACACAGAACAAACATTAGCCAGTGGAGAGTACCTGTATTCCCAGGTACTCAGGAGGCTTTGGTGAGAGGATCGCTCATCCAGCATGCAGAGCTTGACCCTGGGCGACAGAGCAAGACCCTGTCTCAAAAAAATATTTTTTCATGACCTTTTCTCATAAAGGAGGGTGAAATTTGATGAAATTTCTGCAAATGACAAAACATTTCAGAATTTTTTTTTGTTTTCCCATGAGGCTCATAAATATTTGAAAAATAGGTATGATGATACCACCTGTGATGCCCAGGTTATGACTTTTTAAAAAAATATAGTTGTATGTTTTAAGACAGATTACAAAGATAATTTTTGGTGCGTGGTTAGTGGAATCCAACACATACGGGTTTACAGTTAGGTGACCTAGGCTACTTAGCTAGTTATATTGATTATATTAAAAAGGTAAACAATCAAATTTATTGTTATTTGAGTAAATTTTAGTGTTCAGTCTTTGTTTGAAGAGTAGCAAACAAAACTCTATACCACTGACTGTGGTCCCAAATTTGTCTAACCTTGGAATTATTTTGTTCTCAAAAGGAATAGATAAAAAGCTATAAAAGGTTGAACCAAAGTTTATCACCACCAACTTGAGGTATGTAGTTTATCAAGGTAAAAGCATTATCTTTATTTAAAAGGCTGCTAAATTTATTCCTTCATTTTTCAAACAAATATATTTTGCGAACTTACTATGTATCATGGACTGTTCTAATTGTTGGGATTTAATAGTGAGTTTAATATAAAGTTCCTGCTCTCCTGAAAATTATTTGCTAGTGAGAGAAGCAGATACTGTTCATTTGTAAAGACGTTTACTTACTAAATGTTAGGCGATTTGATGAAAAAATAGAGGAGTATTTGACTAAGGAAGTGATATTTGAGCTTTAATCTGAAAGATGAATAAGAGGTATATGCCATTTATTCTTAGGTTGCTTGTTTAAAAAAAGCAAGCACATGAAAGATATTATTTGTCTTATTCATTTTTTTTTTTTTTGGCAAGTGAATGTCAGCAATATCTTACTGTGAATGGCTTTGCTTTTTTCAGGAGGAGCTGCGTTGGGTCAGAACTGGTAGACTGGCTTCTAGAACACTGTCCTTTTGTCCAGTGCAGATCTATGGCCATAGGAGTCTGGCAGCTCCTACTGGACATGGGAATTCTGTTACCAGGTTAGTATTATGTCTTGAAAGCACAGCATCATTATTTTATTAAGCTGTCAGATGAAAATACACTTGATTTTCTAGAGGATGTTACAGTCTGGATGGAAATATTTTTGAAGATAAGTATTTGTATTTTCTCTTATTTTCTAAGTGACAGGTCATCTTTTGATTCACTTATTTCTGTTACACTTCTTGTAAAAATTATTAGGTACTTGCTGATTCATAGACTAATAATACCTGTAAGAGTCCTTCCTCTACCTCCTTTCTTCTGAAATCAATATGCTGCTTACACACTTTTTCAAAATCAGTGACAGCTTTAATTGCTCTAAGTGTGTGATTTATCTTGTTGTACTTAGGATAGTCATCAGAAACTGATTTTATGAGTGGGATGTGTATGCCATTTTAATTGGCTAAGTAATCAAGAACACGTAGAGATATGACCTATGAAAATTAGCTGTTTAAACGGAACAGAAAATAGATGTTAACTGGGAACTAAAATAGGTGATGGATATCTCTTTTCTTAGTTGAGCCCAGAGAATTGAAGGATTAGAAACTGAGCAATCTGGATTCTTTATTTAGCTCAGTCTCTCAGCTGCTAGTTGGGCACTGAAAAGCCCTTTTTTCTTATTGGTAATAAATATCAAGGGCATACCCCTGGTCCTGTTGTGAAAGAATGGTATAGATAGGGACGTGGGTGTAATCTTCTTACCTAGTCAGTAATACCCAGCACCTAATACTCTAATTTATAAATTTGGTTAACTACCTTTGAGGAATGGAGCCATTATTAGCATACTTCATAGTTACAGGGTTTTGCTTAGCAAAACGTTTCGTACTAATGCTTTTTTAAAAAATCTCTAGCTCTTGATTCCTTTAAAACAGGGTTTCCCCACCTTGGTAGTATTGACATTTGGGTTAGATAATTCTTTGTTGTGAAGGGCTGTCCTGTGCATTATTGGATTTTTAGCAGCATCCCTTTATTCCCTCCAATACCAGTAGCACCCTGCCCAGTGAATGTGACAACCAAAAATGTCTAGACATTACCACACGTCCCCTGGGGGAGGCACAGTCACCCTTGGTGGAGAACCATTGATCTAAAACTTGCCATTGTGTTGTATGTGTGTATCACTAAAGTAGTTAAATGTACTAATTTGCTTTGGGACACTAAAAAAGATTTCTTCCCATCCTCCTTGAATTACTATTGATTTTATCTGCACCTGTCTCTGAAGCAGAAAAAATATATACATGTGAATATGCTGGCCAAAGCTTCGAGTAGTAAAAATAGACTAGCCAGTAGGTCCTTTCCAATTCAATGGGATTATAAACATAAACGAGCTTAGAATGTATAATTATAGTCTTAACCCTGATTTCTACCTAATAATTGTTAGGGCTTTCAGTTTATCATTTGAATTATTATTCTCTGAGTAATATCCTTTAAAAAACTGATCTGTACATTTTTTTGTTTCAAACAGTGGACCAGCACCTGTACTTTCAAGATACTTACGTTTTCTACCAGTTTTCCTCTGATGAATGTAGCTACTTGTACTGTGAATTTGAAAGAGAAGAAGAATGGCAAAATGGTGTCAAGCTTTTATTGCAACTTGTGCCTCTCATTCCTTCTAGAGCTGGCATCTGTGAACTGTAAGTAGATGCTCTCTTGTGCCATTGTATTCTTACACAGACAACATTTATCATGTTCAGGGACTATATTCTGCTCTTTAAGATCACTGTCTCATTTAAGAGGGAGTTACTATCCCCATTTTTCAGATGCACATTTTGAAAGATAAATTGTGGAAAATTAAATCCAGCTAATAAATAGCTGGTATTCAAATCCCAGAAGTCCATGCCTCACCAGCTGTACCATGCAGCTTCTAAATTATCATCGTTATATGGGTAGGTGATCTAAATCAGGATAAAACATATGATTGAGCTTAAGTTGAAATAAAATAATAACTCCATCCTGTTTGCTATCCAAGTCGTGACTTTCCTAAGAAAGAGCTCAACAGAATGTTTCTAAAAATAATCTAGAAGCAACATTTGGCAAATTAGAACACGTGAATCATTATCACATGAAGATACTGAATCACTATATGATTAAAATGAATTAAAATTAATTAGGGAAGGCTTGGGAACAGGACTTGAGTCATGATAAAAAAAAAAAAACATAATTCTAAAATAAGCGATCACCTTGGATAAACAAAGGCATGTCAGAATGAATTATGAGTTATGGATTCAAATTTCAGTTAAAAATTTTTACATATACAGAGCACTTCTGTTTCTAGAATACCTTCCCATATTGTTGACTCTTTCAGTTCTGGGATATTAGCAGACCCAACAGTAAGGTGTTTATGTCATAGATAAGAAAGTAGGTTCAGAGAGAAATACCTGTACAAACATAACAAGGGTAACTCTTACTAGTTAAAAAATGACGATTGTTGAGAAGGAGGCGGAGCAAGATGAGGGAATAGAAGGCTCCACTAATTGTTTCCCAGGCAAGGACACTAATTTAACAACTGTCTACACAGAAAAAAACACCCTCACAAGAACCAAAAATCTGCTGTGGCTCATGCCTGTAATCCCAGCACTTTGGGAGGCCAAGGTGGGTGGATCACAGTGTAAGGAATTCGAGACCAGCCTGACCAACATGGTGAAACCTCATCTCTACTAAAAATACAAAAATTAGCTGGACATGGTGGCACACCCCTGTATTCCCAGCTACTCAAAAGGCTGAGGCAGAATTGCTTTAACTCGGGAGGCAGAGGTTGAAGTAAGCTGAGATTGTGCCACTGCACTCCAGCCTGGGCGACAGAGCAAGAATCCATCTCAAAAAAAAAAAAAAAAATGTGGTGAGCATCTATAATACCTGGTTTTAGTTCCATATTGCTGAAAGGAGCACTGAAGAGATGGAAAAAACAGTCCTGAATCACTTACACAACCTCACCCCCACCATTTACACCAGCATTTACAATAGTCACAAATAAAATTAAATACCTAGGAACTAACCAAAGAAGTGAAAGATTTCTATAATGAAAATTGTAAAACACTGATGTAAATCGTAAAAATATTTTATGTTCATGGATTAGAGTAATCAATATTGTTAAAATGTTCACAGCAATCTACAGATTCAGTACAATCCCAATCAAAATACCAATGGCATTCTTTCCAGAAATACAAAAAAAAAAATCTTAAAAGTTTATGAGAAACCACAAAAGACCTGGACTAGCGAAGGCTACCCTAAGCAAAAACAACCCAACTGGAGAAATCACTTTATCTGACTTCAAAGTATGCTACAGAGCTATAGTAACCAAAACAGCATGGTAATTATATGAAAACAAACACATAGACCAGTGGAACAGAATAGAGAACCAAGAAACAAACCCACACACCTACAGTGAACTCATTTTCAACAAGGTGCCAAGACATACACTGGGGAAAACAGTCTCCTTAATAAATGGTGCTGGGAAAACTGGCTATCCATATGCAGAAGAATGAAACTTGACTCCTATTTCTTGCCATATATAAAAAAACTAATCAAAAAAGATTAAAGACTTTTAGAGCTGAAAGTATGGAACTACTAGATTGGAGGAAATTTTCAGAAAATTGATCTGGGTAAAAATTTCTTGAGCAACACTCAGCAAGCACAGGCAACCAATGCAATAATGGACAAATGAGATCATGTCAAGTTA